>NW_025814153.1:0-74279 GCF_018902025.1 Drosophila willistoni | reverse complement strand
AGCGTATTCACCGAAAAACAGTAAAAGGAGATGGTCTGTTGCATAGTATACCGAAAGGAAATAAGCCCTTTGATACAGTTCACATTGATCATTATGGACCGGTAGATTCAGGAAGATCAAAGAAGCCTATTTTAGTTGTTGTAGATGCGTTTACGAAATTTGTTGGATTATACACCACGAGAACTACAAACACTAAAGACGTCATTAAAGCATAAGGAAATTATTTTCGATCATATAGTAGACCGAAATGTCTACAACCTTCTATTCCCTGTAATCGGCTCAGAGTTTTCTATTAATATGCTTAAAACATCTATCCTTTCGTATTTAGTTCATAGATAGCTATAGTATTATTTGCTTGTCTGTTTTTTCTATTGTGTATTTGTCCACGCGATTCGTGCCGTGCGTTATTAGTCTGCACCCCTCGGTCGGTCGGGTGGGAGGTGGGCAGTTATCTGCTTGGGCTCGCGCGTAACAGGCTTTGTCCTGGTGTCGTAGGGGCCAGTTGAACGTACTGCGCATAGTGTCGTCAACGTCCGCTATGTAAATACATTGTTGACGGACTACAAGATCGAACCTTACTGTCCGCACCGTTGTGTTATTGTACTTTTTTGAACGGATTGCGAGAGAAGATTATGCGTTTTCAGTCAGTTTAGCCACCAGCAAAAAACTACTTTCCTCAGGCTCGTCCGACTTTAGACCGTGCGCAGGCCATTACACCTGCTGCAAAGGAGAAGAAATGTTTCAATTGCCGCCAGTTTGGTCACTTAATGTTTGACTGTCCACGCCCGGAGAGACCAAAAGGAAATTGCTATCGGTGCTTAAAAGTCGGTCATCAATACCGGAATTGTCCAATGGAACCCAGATTGCCGCCATGAGCGCTAGTGAAAACCGGACACCATTGATGATAAGTCATTTATTCAATTACTAAGTTTAAGAATATCTTGTAAAGGGAGATGCACTGATTAATAATATTTTGCCCTATTAGATTCGGGAAGCCTAGTAAGTTTCGCCAGTAGAGCGTTGATGTCGCATTTGGATTGCGATAAATTAGTTAAAAGTTCTTTTCATGGACTAAGCGGTGGTTCTATTCTGACTTTTGGAACAGTCAAATGTTTAGTTCTGTTTTGCAAAAAATATTATGAAATTCAATTTTGAGTTATTCCCGATAATATTATGCCAACGCAACTACTTCTTGGTAGGTCTTAAATTTTCATTGATTGAAAATGTAAGAAGGTATGAAAAGAATTACGCATCATTAAAAAATACCATTGCTTTTGTTTACAAATCCTTCTGTTTACTAAATGTCTGACCATTAGTAATAGCATTACCGATCTAGATAACAATTGTAATAAGCCTAATAACCCCGTTCTGCTGCCTCTCAAGTCAATGGGCTGGTCAAGCGTGTGAACCGTGTGTTGACCCCAATGTTGGGAAAGCTGTCAGAACCTTTAGCCCCAGCCGATTTGTATAAATTAGTTAATCGTGAGGAGTTCGCTATTATCAAAATGTAAGAGGACTTCTTACCAAGCTCTCGAACCTGTTCTGTGATAGCCAAACCTTTTCGGCTGACATTAGTTCTCTCTGAAACTTGGCTGAACTCCTCTGTGTTGGATAATGAAACTCTTTCTAATAACTTTATTTCTTATAGGCTTGATCGTGTTGGTCGTCGTGGCGGTGGTTACATGTTCTCACTTTAGCCTATATATCTCTTGTTCATATATTCGTCAAGCTTCTGATTTCATGATCTACATGCACCATGCTGATGCTTTACGAACTATTTTTAGTCGTCTGAAAGATAGTGATTTTCTTATAGTTTTAGGTGATTTTAACTTGCCTAATATTTCTTGGCCTGTTGATGATAATCTATCTTTCTTAATTCCTTCATCTCAACATGTTTTTCTTGATAGCCTACTTGTCCGCTATATCGGTTGAATTCTTTCCTTAACTTTTCTAAAAGAATCCTTGATCTTGTTTTTGTCTCTGATCCCACTCTCAGTGCTGTATCACAAACACAGCCCTAGTGAAACCTGAAGATCCTTATCACCCTACCATTGAAGTTACTATTTCTTACAATTCCGTTACTAATTTATTTAATAACATCTCAAGATCTCGTTGTGGATGTTTTCGTAATACAAGTTTCAATCTTCTTAACAGCCCTATTTCCTCTTTTGATTGGTCATTTCTATTTGAGAGCTGCAATATAGATTGTGCAGTGAAGTTTTTCTACTCTGCTTTTAATTCTCTAATTGATAAATGCGTTCCTTATGTGAATGTCTCTACCGTCTCCAGCGCGCCAGTCTGGTTCACACGTGGGCTCTCTAATCTCCGTAATATTGAATCAAGATATTTGAAAAGATTTATAAAAACTGATTCGCCACTTGACTATGCAAATTATTGTATAGCCAAATCTCAATTTCGTCTTTTAAATACTCAATGCTACAATAATTATATCGTTCGCTGTATTATCTCTTGTCATCTATGACGTCTTCCTTCGTTCCCGGGCCCGATAATATACCTAGTTGCATCCTTAAAATGTGTTCGATTTCCCTATCTAAGCCTTTATCTCGGTTATTCTTTATATTGAGTGAGACTTGTAGCTTTCCTGATATTTGGAAGGAGTCTTTTATTATTCCGCTTCTTAAAAAGGGTAGCAAATCTGGTGTTTCTAACTACCGTGGCATTGCCAAACTTTCGGCAATACCAAAGCTGTGTGAGAAAATTTTTACGTCTTCCCTTCAACACCTATCCAGATCCACTATTTCTCCTTGTCAGCATGGCTTCATGAAAGGTCGTTCGTCGCTTACTAACCTTTTAGAATTGACTACCATTGTACACCAAACTGTCAAACTGATGTTATTTATACTGACTTTAGTAAGGCTTTCGATACGGTTGATCAGTCTATGCTTCTCGCGAAACTTAACATCATGGGTTTTTCCCCGAAACTATTGGCTTGGTTAAAGTCGTATCTTATTGGCAGAACCCAAGAGGTGGCTTTTCGTTCCTCGATATTAAAAACTGTTCGAGTTACGTCAGGTGTACCCCAAAGCAGTCATCTGGGCCCACTGTTATTTACATTGTTTATAAATGATTTGCCTTTGGCCTTGGTTCATTCACGGTTGCTCATGTTTGCGGATGACGTCAAGATTTTTTATTCCTATAATGAGTCTTCTTTCCATTAGTACTTGTAGTACTCAGATCTCGATGCGTTCTGTGATTGTTGCC
The DNA here is from genome assembly GCF_018902025.1 of Drosophila willistoni. NCBI lineage: Eukaryota > Metazoa > Arthropoda > Insecta > Diptera > Drosophilidae > Drosophila > Drosophila willistoni. The sequence goes on along the minus strand of NW_025814153.1, from coordinate 71,057 downwards.
ACGTTAATAAATCACACCCTAAAGCCTCTAAGTGTTCTTTTATGACTTTCAGTCGTTTGTCTCTGTTCCTAGCTCATTACTCTATTAAGTCTATTCTGTTAGATTGTGTACCATCATTCAAAGACTTAGGCGTTATGTTTGACACAAAACTTGCATTTAACGTTCATATTTCTTCAATTGTCAATAGAGCATACAGCCTTCTTGGCTTCATTAAACGTTGGGCCAAAGGATTTGATGATCCCTATGTAACAAAGGTTTTATACACTTCGGTAATTCGCCCTACTCTAGAATATTGCTAGGCATTGTGGAACCCACAATATGATGTTCACCAGCGCAGTATTGAATCGGTACAAAAGCAATCACCTAATTGCTCCTCATCTTTCTGTTACTTCTCTTCGCGCTATACTTTTTAATCATCTACAGCGAAACCACTGAAAATATTCTGGACTTGGATTGGCTGCAACTCATCCCTGACCCTGGCTGTGAATCGGGGCATTTCTGGCACCTTGTGCAAATAAAACACCTCCACCGGGTCGGGGATGTTTAGTTGTGTATAAAGCTAAGCTACCTTCTTCAATTTATTATTATCTGTCTTTACCTTAAGCTTTTTCGCCGACTGCTGTGTTAGTTGACTTAAATATATAAATAAATAAATGATATATTCACCCGATCTTGATCAAATTTGGCAAAGTCATACACAGATATATTAAATTAACAAATGTTTAATTTGAAAGCAATCTTGATCAAATTTGGCACAGCCATAAACAGATATATTAAACTAACAAATGTTTAATTTGAAAGCAATCGCGTTAATAGTAAAGAAGTTATTGACAAAAGTCACTGTTCTCGAAAGATCGTTCCTATGGGAGCTATATGATATAGTCACCCAATCTTGATCAACTTTGGCATAGTCGTTTATATGTGTAACAAACTCACCAATATTAAATTTCACGACAATAGCTCCGAAAATAACAAAGTTATGGAAAAAAGTCACTGTTCGTGACTTGCCATTTGTATGGGAGCTATGTGATACAGTAATCCGATCCTGTTGAATCCGAGATATACAACACCTGCATTATATACAAGCCTACATGCAAAATTTTAGCTCTGTAGCTCCAACGGTCTATTTGGAAGGAGTCGTATATCATTCCTCTGCATAAAAATGGCAAAAAGTCCGAAGCCTCTAACTATAGGGGTATCTCAAAATTGTCCGCTATTCCGAAAGCTTTTGAGAAAATTATAACTTCTCAATTGCAACATTTTTGCAGCTCTATTATTTCGCCATCCCAACATGGGTTTGTGAAACGTTGATCTACAACCACAACCGTTTCTATTCCTGTGACTTCTGGTGTACCTCAAGGTAGTCATCTTGGCCCTCTGCTCTTCACACTATTCATTAACGATGTTCCATCAGTCATTGTTCATTCGCGTGTGCTTATGTATGCTGACGATGTCAAGCTTTGTCTTACTTATAAAGATACAGATTCATTTAGTCGGCTACAAGCTGATCTTAAAAACTTTCAATCCTGGTGCCAGTTTTATCTACTAAATCTTAGCACTACCAAATGTAAGGACTTTTTTTCGTAACTCTTCTCTGGTCACTTATTTTCTAAACAATAGCCCTTTAGAACGTCTAAATAATATGAATGATTTGAATAGGCAGACTACTGGAAATTCCGGAGGATGTACGTGGAGGTCTTCCATTAGCTCGAACACCAGATCCCGAGGTAATTCCAGGTACAAGCGGCGTTGGTACAAAGTCATCACAAGAAGAACACCAAAGGAGGCAACTGGAGTCTCAAATCCTACAGAAACAACATGACGAAATAACCGAAAGTACAGTAAGAAACTTCTAGAAAGTTTGCATATCGCAGTCGCAAGCGGCGACGCCATGCAAGAGCAAGACAGCGATATACGCGTCGGCGACATGCAAAAGCGAGACTGCAATAGACGCGACGAAAATAAGAGTGGCGACGAACATACTTCAAAAGCAGACGAAGAAAACGACGAAAAGAGGTCGGAGCGCGAGCGTGTAACAGAGATGGCAACAGCAATGGACCAGCAGAACAATGTGACCAGAGTAGCTGAGCAGAAAATTAATAATTGGACTTATGGTGGCTACCAGATGGCTAAGGAAATGCTGCTGGAATATAATGGCGGACCAGACGTACAAAATTGGATTGTACAATTAAATAATGTGTCTGCATTGTGTGAACTCAGCGAGAATCAACGTCATTTGCTTTGCGCTGGAAAACTTAAGGCCAATGCACTACAATGGCTATATGCAAACCCAAAACGTATATTGGAGTCAGTGGACAAGTTGTTGGACGAGTTGGTGATGGCGTTTGGTTCCAGGAAATCGAAAGCAGAGTTGCTTTTGAGGCCCGGGTCTGGAGAGAGACCGAGAGATTTTCAGAATACTTTGAGAATAAGGTGAAGCTAGCTCAACACGTCAATATTGAGGACGACGAGCTACTAGATTTCATCATAGAGGGAATTCCATTGGAGAGCATGCGTATACAAGCGCGTGTACAATGTTTTGACAAGCCAAACCAGTTGTTAAAAGCATTTGCGGAGGTTCGGCTGCCAAGTAAGAAGTTCGTCGAGAGGCAAAACAGGGTACACAAGGACTCGAGGTGCCACAATTTTACGTGTTCGTGGATCTTGTTATGTGTTTGGTGCCAAGGAGCACCTCATAGCGCAGTGCCCGCAAAGGAAGAAGCCAAAGGACGAAGTAAACAATTATGTAAGATATATTAAATTATTTTTAAGAGACTATATTCATAAACCAATAGTTACAGAGTGCCTCATAGATTCAGGCAGCGCCATTTCGTTTATAGAAACATCAAAATCAAAGTCCATTACAAATTTTTGGAAAAATACAATGTTATGTTTGGAAAAATTCAATAAAAATTCATTTTGATGTAATGGTTGTGCCTGACGAATCTATGAGTAGCGACTTAGTATTGGGTAGAGATTTTATGAAAAAATGTAATTTAGAAATTAATCCAGATTACGTTGGAAAAAAGCGAACAAAATTTGTTGGAAAATCAGGAAAATTATTTAGATAAAATGCTAAAAATGAAAACGGAATAGAAAGTCAAAATCTGTTAGAAAATCAAGAAAATTATTTAGGTGAAATGCTGGAAAATGAAAACGGAATAGAAAGTCAAGTTGTTAGTAAAGATGAGAGAAAAATGTTTAGTAATGTAAGATAAAGGAGAAAAAGCGAAAGATGTAGAACTTTATATTAGAAATGGGTTAGTAGAAAATTTTGAGAAAGAAATTTTAGAAATCAATTTATTTATTAGACAATGCAAAAGAAGAACTTGTATATAACATCGGTGAAAGCATTGATTTTAGGACTCTATGCAAGTTCGTCAAACTGTTAGAAGAATGCTTTATTGGGCAGAACAGACCAGAGAATCCAGATTTTAAATGTGAAATGAAGATAACTCTTGAAAATACGAAACCCTTTAGTTGTTCACCTAGAAGGTTATCATATACGGAAAAAGAGAAATTACAGATATTAATAGATGATTATTTACAAGAAGGGATTATACAACCCAGTCAGTCAGCATATGCATCGCCGATAGTTTTGGTCAAAAAGAAAACAGGAGATTTGCGTCTATGTATAGACTTTAGAAAATTTAACAAAAGTATGGCTAAAGATAACTATCCATTACCATTAATAGACGATCTCCTAGATCATTTAGCACAAAAGAAAGTATTCACAAAATTGGATTTAAAAAATGGATATTTTCATGTGTTCATGGACAAGGAGTCGGTTATTTAACCGTTTGTAACACCATTAGGCCAGTATGAATTTCTTACGATGCCAATGGGATTAAAAAATGCACCGCATGTGTTTCAACGGTTTATAAACAGCATTTTTGATGACATGATTAGGGAAAACAAAATTATTTTATATATGGATGATATAATGATTGCCAGCAAAAATATTGAGGAACATTTAGAAACGTTAAAAGAAGTGTTCAAGAGGTTAGTGCGGAACAAATTAGAGCTTAGAATGGACAAATGCGAGTTTATGCATGCTAGTGTAAAATATTTAGGATATTTAATCACAGAAGAGGGAATACAGGCGGACGAAAAAGGTTTAGAAGCAATAAAAAATTATCCAGTGCCAGACAAGACGCAAGCAGTTCACAGTTTTTTGGCTTGTGTTCCTATTTTAGGAGATTCATTAAAGATTTTGCAATAGAAGCCAAGCCGTTGTATGATTTATTAACGAAGGATAAACAGTTTGAATTTGGGAAAAATGAGTTGAATTGTTTTATAAATTTAAAAAAGAAATTGATAAAAGCACCTGTATTGGCTATCTATAATCCTAACGATGAAACAGAATTACACTGTCATGCCAGTGCTTTAGGGTTTGGAGCATTTCTGCTTCAAAGAAAATAGGATAAGCGGCTACACCCAATTTCTTATTTTTCCAAACGCACTACAGTGACTGAGGCGAAATACCACAGTTTTGAGCTAGAAACACTAGCAATAATATATGCGTTACGCAGGCTTAGAATTTATGTCCAAGGAAAACGTTTTAGAATACTAACGGATTGTAATTCGTTGACTTTGACTTTAAATAAAGTAGAGCTTAATCCAAGAATTGCTAGATGGGCGTTAGAATTACAGGAATACTGTTACGAGCTAGTGCATAGATCTGGCAAACAAATGCAATATGTAGATGCGTTGAGTAGGTGCACAAACATTATGATCACAGAAGCTAATAGTTTTGAAACATATTTAGTTATTTGCCAATCAAAAGATGAAAAGATTCAGAGTATAAAAAAATATTTAGAAGAAAGGGAACACAAACTGTACGTAATGCGGAATGGTATATTATATAGGAAAACAAATGATAGAAGGGTTGTATTTTATATACCAAAAGATATGGAAGAGCATGTATTATATAAATATCACGACGAATTAGGGCATATTGGCAGGGACAAAATGATAGAAGCAATAGGAAGAGGATACTGGTTTCCAAATATAAAGGAGATGACAATAAAACATTTAAGAAATTGTTTGAAATGTATAGCGTATTCACCGAAAACAGTAAAAGGAGATGGTCTGTTGCATAGTATACCGAAAGGAAATAAGCCCTTTGATACAGTTCACATTGATCATTATGGACCGGTAGATTCAGGAAGATCAAAGAAGCCTATTTTAGTTGTTGTAGATGCGTTTACGAAATTTGTTGGATTATACACCACGAGAACTACAAACACTAAAGACGTCATTAAAGCATAAGGAAATTATTTTCGATCATATAGTAGACCGAAATGTCTACAACCTTCTATTCCCATACACCCCGGACACCATTGATGATAAGTCATTTATTCAATTACTAAGTTTAAGAATATCTTGTAAAGGGGGATGCACTGATATTAATAATATTTTTCCCCTATTAGATTCGGGAAGCCTAGTAAGTTTCGCCAGTAGACCGTTGATGTCGCATTTGAATTGCGATAAATTAGTTAAAAGTTCTTTTCATGGGCTAAGCGGTGGCTCTATTCTCAGTTTTGGAACAGTCAAATGTTTAGTTCTGTTTTGCAAAAAATATTATGAAATTCAATTTTGAGTTATTCCCGATAATATTATGCCGACGCAACTACTTCTTGGTAGGTCTTAAATTCTCATTGATTAAAAATGTAAGAAGGTATGAAAAGAATTCCGCATCATTAAAGAGTAAAGAGCTTTTGTTTACAAATCCTTCTGTGTACTAAATGTCTGACCATTAGTAATAACACTACCGATCTAATTTTTTTTTTTATATAGACCGTCCTACATTGCTTATTCCCAAGGCTGTCACTCTTTTTAGGGGATAGTCCCCCACAGGGGAATTATAGGGCGACCGTGTGGGTCGTATTATACCATCTCGTAATAATTCTTGTAGCTGGTCTTCTACTACTTCTCTTAGAGAGGCTGGATATGGGTAATGCTTGGTGTAGACTGGAGTGTCTGTTGTCGTTCGGATTTCTCCTTGGACATTAGTAGCATAGGACAATTTTTTGTTTGGGTCCGCGAATAGCGATTTGTACTCCTCTTGGAGCGCCTTTAATCCTAGTTTCTGCTGATTAGTGAGCTCATCTGATTTAATGCTATGGACCTGATGGGCTCGCATATGCTTCACTTTAACAACATGAGAGTTGTTGACGTATAGTAGATCTTTCCCTACATCAATGATAGCGTTTAACTCTCTCAGTGAGTGATTACCTAGAATTCCATGGAACGGATTCAGATTAGGTAATAGGAAGAACGTTATTGGTTTATTGGGTTCGTTAAATAAACCCAAATGGATATGGCTGGTTATTAGAATGCGACCACTTACGGTGTTTGCGTAAAACTTGTGTTCATTCATTTTGATATTTTTTGCTATTTCTGGTTGGACATAGTTTTTGTTCGAGCCGGTATCTATTAAGAAATTGTATGCGGTTCCGTCTTTGTCCCGGACAACAAAGTACGGCAAAGAGGAACACTTTAACCTAAAAAATTAAAGGTGTCCTCGATTTGTGGTTGTTGAGGCTCTTGTGATTGTGGTCTGGTTTCCTCTTTGTTCTGTGGGACTAACTCTGAGTTGTCTCCTTGTGAGGTAAAATATTCCTCCTACTGTTCATATTCTCGAACCTCAGAGTATGGGACTAATTCAAAAAGGTCTTCTTGGCCCTGAAAAGCAGCCTTATAATCGGGCATATCGGAGTAGTGCTCTTCTTGAGGCGGTATGGTGATATATTGTTCACCTGACATACCAGTTTCGATATGGAATTGCCTCTGCACTTTATTGGAAAAATTTGCGTTGGACTGGTTGACTCTCTTGAGAGCAAATTGTTGTGGTGAATTAACATTTCGTTTGTTCATGTAGTTAACTTTTTTGGTTACAATAGAGCCGTCGACATCCATTGGACAACTCCCGGCTGAGGTTTCGGGGCAAATGGACTCGGTGGTGCGTTGAAAAATACGGGGTTATTAGATTGGGGCAATTTGTTTTGGGGAATGAACACGTTTTGTATGGGTTTCTGATTATAATAGTTGTTGTTGTTGTAAGGTTTGAGTGGATTTGCTGGTATGTATGATCGTTGAGGTTGCACTTTAATTTTAGCATACTGTGGGGGTTTTGGTCCTACAGGTGGATGAGTGTCACGATGGCCGATAATGTTCCTAGCCCTCTTATTATCCAACATCTCGCACAATTGCAATGCATGCCTAAGATCTTTGGGTTGAGCTAAGCTCATTCTGTCTGCGTCTATGTATAGACTTTAGAAAATTTAACAAAAGTATGGCTAAAGATAACTCTCCATTACCATTAATAGACGATCTCCTAGATCGTTTAGCACAAAAGAAAGTATTCACAAAATTGGATTTAAAAAATGGATATTTTCATGTGTTCATGGACAAGGAGTCGGTTATTTAACCGTTTGTAACACCATTAGGCCAGTATGAATTTCTTAGGATGCCAATGGGATTAAAAAATGCACCGCATGTGTTTCAACGGTTTATAAACAGCATTTTTGATGACATGATTAGGGAAAACAAAATTATTTTATATATGGATGATATAATGATTGCCAGCAAAAATATTGAGGAACATTTAGAAACGTTAACAAATTAGAGCTTAGAATGGACAAATGCGAGTTTATGCATGCTAGTGTAAAATATTTAGGATATTTAATCACAGAAGAGGGAATACAGGCGGACGAAAAAGGTTAAAGCAATAAAAAATTATCCAGTGCCAGACAAGACGCAAGCAGTTCACAGCTTTTTAGGCTTGTGTTCCTATTTTAGGAGATTCATTAAAGATTTTGCAATAGAAGCCAAGCCGTTGTATGATTTATTAACGAAGGATAAACAGTTTGAATTTGGGGAAAATGAGTTGAATTGTTTTATAAATTTAAAAAAGAAATTGATGAAAGCACCTGTATTGGCTATCTATAATCCTAACGATGAAACAGAATTACACTGTCATGCCAGTGCTTTAGGGTTTGGAGCATTTCTGCTTCAAAGAAAATAGGATAAGCGGCTACACCCAATTTCTTATTTTTCCAAACGCACTACAGTGACTGAGGCGAAATACCACAGTTTTGAGCTAGAAACACTAGCAATAATATATGCGTTACGCAGGCTTAGAATTTATGTCCAAGGAAAACGTTTTAGAATACTAACGGATTGTAATTCGTTGACTTTGACTTTAAATAAAGTAGAGCTTAATCCAAGAATTGCTAGATGGGCGTTAGAATTACAGGAATACTGTTACGAGCTAGTGCATAGATCTGGCAAACAAATGCAATATGTAGATGCGTTGAGTAGGTGCACAGACATTATGATCACAGAAGCTAATAGTTTTGAAACATATTTAGTTATTTGCCAATCAAAAGATGAAAAGATTCAGAGTATAAAAAAATATTTAGAAGAAAGGGAACACAAACTGTACGTAATGCGGAATGGTATATTATATAGGAAAACAAATGATAGAAGGGTTGTATTTTATGTACCAAAAGATATGGAAGAGCATGTATTATATAAATATCACGACGAATTAGGGCATATTGGCAGGGACAAAATGATAGAAGCAATAGGAAGAGGATACTGGTTTCCAAATATAAAGGAGATGACAATAAAACATTTAAGAAATTGTTTGAAATGTATAGCGTATTCACCGAAAACAGTAAAAGGAGATGGTCTGTTGCATAGTATACCGAAAGGAAATAAGCCCTTTGATACAGTTCACATTGATCATTATGGACCGGTAGATTCAGGAAGATCAAAGAAGCCTATTTTAGTTGTTGTAGATGCGTTTACGAAATTTGTTGGATTATACACCACGAGAACTACAAACACTAAAGACGTCATTAAAGCATAAGGAAATTATTTTCGATCATATAGTAGACCGAAATGTCTACAACCTTCTATTCCCTGTAGTCGGCTCAGAGTTTTCTATTAATATGCTTAAAACATCTATCCTTTCGTATTTAGTTCATAGATAGCTATAGTATTATTTGCTTGTCTGTTTTTTCTATTGTGTATTTGTCCACGCGATTCGTGTCGTGCGTCATTAGGCTGCACCCCTCGGTCGGTCGGGTGGGAGGTGGGCAGTTATCTGCTTGGGCTCCCGCGTAACAGGCTTTGTCCCGGTGTCGTAGGGGCCACTTGAACGTACTGCGCATAGTATCGTCAACGTCCGCTATGTAAATACATTATTGACGGACTACAAGATCGAACCTTACTGTCCGCACCGTTCTGTTATTGTACTTTTTTGAACGTATTGCGAGAGAAGATTATGCGTTTTCAACAAAAAACTACTTTCCTCAGGCTCGTCCGACTTTAGACCGTGCGCAGGCCATTACGCCTGCTGCAAAGGAGAAGAAATGTTTCAATTGCCGCCAGATTGGTCACTTAATGTTTGACTGTCCACGCCCGCAGAGACCACAAGGAAATTGCTATCGGTGCTTAAAAGTCGGTCATCAATACCGGAATTCTCTAATGCGAACCCAGATTGCCGCCATGAGCGCTAGTGAAGACCCGGACACCATTGATGATAAGTCATTTATTCAATTACTAAGTTTAAGAATATCTTGTAAAGGGGGATGCACTGATATTAATAATATTTTTCCCCTATTAGATTCGGGAAGCCTAGTAAGTTTCGCCAGTAGAGCGTTGATGTCGCATTTGGATTGCGATAAGTTAGTTAAAAGTTCTTTTCATGGGCTAAGCGGTGGCTCTATTCTCAGTTTTGGAACAGTCAAATGTTTAGTTCTGTTTTGCAAAAAATATTATGAAATTCAATTTTGAGTTATTCCCGATAATATTATGCCAACGCAACTACTTCTTGGTAGGTCTTAAATTCTCATTGATTGAAAATGTAAGAAGGTATGAAAAGAATTCCGCATCATTAAAGAGTAAAAAGCTTTTGTTTACAAATCCTTCTGTGTACTAAATGTCTGACCATTAGTAATAACACTACCGATCTAATTTTTTTTTTTATATAGACCGTCCTACATTGCTTATTCCCAAGGCTGTCACTCTTTTTAGGGGATAGTCCCCCACAGGGGAATTATAGGGCGACCGTGTGGGTCGTATTATACCATCTCGTAATAATTCTTGTAGCTGGTCTTCTACTACTTCTCTTAGAGAGGCTGGATATGGGTAATGCTTGGTGTAGACTGGAGTGTCTGTTGTCGTTCGGATTTCTCCTTGGACATTAGTAGCATAGGACAATTTTTTGTTTGGGTCCGCGAATAGCGATTTGTACTCCTCTTGGAGCGCCTTTAATCCTAGTTTCTGCTGATTAGTGAGCTCATCTAATTTAATGCTATGGACCTGATGGGCTCGCATATGCTTCACTTTAACAACATGAGAGTTGTTGACGTATAGTAGATCTTTCCCTACATCAATGATAGCGTTTAACTCTCTCATTGAGTGATTACCTAGAATTCCATGCAACGGATTCAGATTAGGTAATAGGAAGAACGTTATTGGTTTATTGGGTTCGTTAAATAAACCCAAATGGATATGGCTGGTTATTAGAATGCGACCACTTACGGTGTTCGCGTAAAACTTGTGTTCATTCATTTTGATATTTTTTGCTATTTCTGGTTGGACATAGTTTTTGTTCGAGCAGGTATCTATTAAAAAATTGTAGGCGGTTCCGTCTTTGTCCCGGACAACAAAGTACGGCAAAGAGGAACACTTTAACATAAAAAATTAATGGTGTCCTCGATTTGTGGTTGTTGAGGCTCCTGTGATTGTGGTCTGGTTTCCTCTTTGTTCTGTGGGACTAACTCTGAGTTGTCTCCTTGTGAGGTAAAATATTCCTCCTACTGTTGATATTCTCGAACCTCAGAGTATGGGACTAATTCAAAAAGGTCTTCTTGGCCCTGAAAAGCAGCCTTATAATCGGGCATATCGGAGTAGTGCTCTTCTTGAGGCGGTATGGTGATATATTGTTCACCTGACATACCAGTTTCGATATGGAATTGCCTCTGCACTTTATTGGTTGACTCTCTTGAGAGCAAATTGTTGTGGTGAATTAACATTTCGTTTGTTCATGTAGTTAACTTTTTTGGTTAAAATAGAGCCGTCGACATCCATTGGACAACTCCCGGCAGAGGTTTCGGGGCAAATGGACTCGGTGGTGCGTTGAAAAATACGGGGTTATTAGATTGGGGCAATTTGTTTTGGGGAATGAACACGTTTTGTATGGGTTTCTGATTATAATAGTTGTTGTTGTTGTAAGGTTTGAGTGGAATTGCTGGTATGTATGATCGTTGAGGTTGCACTTTAATTTTAGCATACTGTGGGGGTTTTGGTCCTACAGGTGGATGAGTGTCACGATGGCCGATAATGTTCCTAGCCCTCTTATTATCCAACATCTCGCACAATTGCAATGCATGCCTCAGATCTTTGGGTTGAGCTAAGCTCATTCTGTCTGCGTCTATGTATAGACTTTAGAAAATTTAACAAAAGTATGGCTAAAGATAACTATCCATTACCATTAATAGACGATCTCCTAGATCGTTTAGCACAAAAGAAAGTATTCACAAAATTGGATTTAAAAAATGGATATTTTCATGTGTTCATGGACAAGGAGTCGGTTATTTAACCGTTTGTAACACCATTAGGCCAGTATGAATTTCTTAGGATGCCAATGGGATTAAAAAATGCACCGCATGTGTTTCAACGGTTTATAAACAGCATTTTTGATGACATGATTAGGGAAAACAAAATTATTTTATATATGGATGATATAATGATTGCCAGCAAAAATATTGAGGAACATTTAGAAACGTTAAAAGAAGTGTTCAAGAGGTTAGTGCGGAACAAATTAGAGCTTAGAATGGACAAATGCGAGTTTATGCATGCTAGTGTAAAATATTTAGGATATTTAATCACAGAAGAGGGAATACAGGCGGACGAAAAAGGTTTAGAAGCAATAAAAAATTATCCAGTGCCAGACAAGACGCAAGCAGTTCACAGCTTTTTAGGCTTGTGTTCCTATTTTAGGAGATTCATTAAAGATTTTGTAATAGAAGCCAAGCCGTTGTATGATTTATTAACGAAGGATAAACAGTTTGAATTTGGGGAAAATGAGTTGAATTGTTTTATAAATTTAAAAAAGAAATTGATGAAAGCACCTGTATTGGCTATCTATAATCCTAACGATGAAACAGAATTACACTGTCATGCCAGTGCTTTAGGGTTTGGAGCATTTCTGCTTCAAAGAAAATAGGATAAGCGGCTACACCCAATTTCTTATTTTTCCAAACGCACTACAGTGACTGAGGCGAAATACCACAGTTTTGAGCTAGAAACACTAGCAATAATATATGCGTTACGCAGGCTTAGAATTTATGTCCAAGGAAAACGTTTTAGAATACTAACGGATTGTAATTCGTTGACTTTGACTTTAAATAAAGTAGAGCTTAATCCAAGAATTGCTAGATGGGCGTTAGAATTACAGGAATACTGTTACGAGCTAGTGCATAGATCTGGCAAACAAATGCAATATGTAGATGCGTTGAGTAGGTGCGCAGACATTATGATCACAGAAGCTAATAGTTTTGAAACATATTTAGTTATTTGCCAATCAAAAGATGAAAAGATTCAGAGTATAAAAAAATATTTAGAAGAAAGGGAACACAAACTGTACGTAATGCGGAATGGTATATTATATAGGAAAACAAATGATAGAAGGGTTGTATTTTATGTACCAGAAGATATGGAAGAGCATGTATTATATAAATATCACGACGAATTAGGGCATATTGGCAGGGACAAAATGATAGAAGCAATAGGAAGAGGATACTGGTTTCCAAATATAAAGGAGATGACAATAAAACATTTAAGAAATTGTTTGAAATGTATAGCGTATTCACCGAAAACAGTAAAAGGAGATGGTCTGTTGCATAGTATACCGAAAGGAAATAAGCCCTTTGATACAGTTCACATTGATCATTATGGACCGGTAGATTCAGGAAGATCAAAGAAGCCTATTTTAGTTGTTGTAGATGCGTTTACGAAATTTGTTGGATTATACACCACGAGAACTACAAACACTAAAGACGTCATTAAAGCATAAGGAAATTATTTTCGATCATATAGTAGACCGAAATGTCTACAACCTTCTATTCCCTGTAATCGGCTCAGAGTTTTCTATTAATATGCTTAAAACATCTATCCTTTCGTATTTAGTTCATAGATAGCTATAGTATTATTTGCTTGTCTGTTTTTTCTATTGTGTATTTGTCCACGCGATTCGTGTCGTGCGTCATTAGGCTGCACCCCTCGGTCGGTCGGGTGGGAGGTGGGCAGTTATCTGCTTGGGCTCCCGCGTAACAGGCTTTGTCCCGGTGTCGTAGGGGCCACTTGAACGTACTGCGCATAGTATCGTCAACGTCCGCTATGTAAATACATTATTGACGGACTACAAGATCGAACCTTACTGTCCGCACCGTTCTGTTATTGTACTTTTTTGAACGTATTGCGAGAGCAGATTATGCGTTTTCAGCAAAAAACTACTTTCCTCAGGCTCGTCCGACTTTAGACCGTGCGCAGGCCATTACGCCTGCTGCAAAGGAGAAGAAATGTTTCAATTGCCGCCAGATTGGTCACTTAATGTTTGACAGTCCACGCCCGGAGAGACCACAAGGAAATTGCTATCGGTGCTTAAAAGTCGGTCATCAATACCGGAATTCTCTAATGCGAACCCAGATTGCCGCCATGAGCGCTAGTGAAGACCCGGACACCATTGATGATAAGTCATTTATTCAATTACTAAGTTTAAGAATATCTTGTAAAGGGGGATGCACTGATATTAATAATATTTTTCCCCTATTAGATTCGGGAAGCCTAGTAAGTTTCGCCAGTAGAGCGTTGATGTCGCATTTGGATTGCGATAAATTAGTTAAAAGTTCTTTTCATGGGCTAAGCGGTGGCTCTATTCTCAGTTTTGGAACAGTCAAATGTTTAGTTCTGTTTTGCAAAAAATATTATGAAATTCAATTTTGAGTTATTCCCGATAATATTATGCCGACGCAACTACTTCTTGGTAGGTCTTAAATTCTCATTGATTGAAAATGTAAGAAGGTATGAAAAGAATTCCGCATCATTAAAGAGTAAAGAGCTTTTGTTTACAAATCCTTCTGTGTACTAAATGTCTGACCATTAGTAATAACACTACCGATTTAATTTTTTTTTTTATATAGACCGTCCTACATTGCTTATTCCCAAGGCTGTCACTCTTTTTAGGGGATAGTCCCCCACAGGGGAATTATAGGGCGACCGTGTGGGTCGTATTATACCATCTCGTAATAATTCTTGTATCTGGTCTTCTACTACTTCTCTTAGAGAGGCTGGATATGGGTAATGCTTGGTGTAGACTGGAGTGTCTGTTGTCGTTCGGATTTCTCCTTGGACATTAGTAGCATAGGACAATTTTTTGTTTGGGTCCGCGAATAGCGATTTGTACTCCTCTTGGAGCGCCTTTAATCCTAGTTTCTGCTGATTAGTGAGCTCATCTGATTTAATGCTATGGACCTGATGGGCTCGCATATGCTTCACTTTAACAACATGAGAGTTGTTGACGTATAGTAGATCTTTCCCTACATCAATGATAGCGTTTAACTCTCTCAGTGAGTGATTACCTAGAATTCCATGGAACGGATTCAGATTAGGTAATAGGAAGAACGTTATTGGTTTATTGGGTTCGTTAAATAAACCCAAATGGATATGGCTGGTTATTAGAATGCGACCACTTACGGTGTTCGCGTAAAACTTGTGTTCATTCATTTTGATATTTTTTGCTATTTCTGGTTGGACATAGTTTTTGTTCGAGCCGGTATCTATTAAGAAATTGTATGTTGTTGAGGCTCCTGTGATTGTGGTCTGGTTTCCTCTTTGTTCTGTGGGACTAACTCTGAGTTGTCTCCCTGTGAGGTAAAATATTCCTCCTACTGTTGATATTCTCGAACCTCAGAGTATGGGACTAATTCAAAAAGGTCTTCTTGGCCCTGAAAAGCAGCCTGATAATCGGGCATATCGGAGTAGTGCTCTTCTTGAGGCGGTATGGTGATATATTGTTCACCTGACATACCAGTTTCGATATGGAATTGCCTCTGCACTTTATTGGAAAAATTTGCGTTGGACTGGTTGACTCTCTTGAGAGCAAATTGTTGTGGTGAATTAACATTTCGTTTGTTCATGTAGTTAACTTTTTTGGTTAAAATAGAGCCGTCGACATCCATTGGACAACTCCCGGCTGAGGTTTCGGGGCAAATGGACTCGGTGGTGCGTTGAAAAATACGGGGTTATTAGATTGGGGCAATTTGTTTTGGGGAATGAACACGTTTTGTATGGGTTTCTGATTATAATAGTTGTTGTTGTTGTAAGGTTTGAGTGGAATTGCTGGTATGTATGATCGTTGAGGTTGCACTTTAATTTTAGCATACTGTGGGGGTTTTGGTCCTACAGGTGGATGAGTGTCACGATGGCCGATAATGTTCCTAGCCCTCTTATTATCCAACATCTCGCACAATTGCAATGCATGCCTCAGATCTTTGGGTTGAGCTAAGCTCATTCTGTCTGCGTCTATGTATAGACTTTAGAAAATTTAACAAAAGTATGGCTAAAGATAACTCTCCATTACCATTAATAGACGATCTCCTAGATCGTTTAGCACAAAAGAAAGTATTCACAAAATTGGATTTAAAAAATGGATATTTTCATGTGTTCATGGACAAGGAGTCGGTTATTTAACCGTTTGTAACACCATTAGGCCAGTATGAATTTCTTAGGATGCCAATGGGATTAAAAAATGCACCGCATGTGTTTCGACGGTTTATAAACAGCATTTTTGATGACATGATTAGGGAAAACAAAATTATTTTATATATGGATGATATAATGATTGCCAGCAAAAATATTGAGGAACATTTAGAAACGTTAACAAATTAGAGCTTAGAATGGACAAATGCGAGTTTATGCATGCTAGTGTAAAATATTTAGGATATTTAATCACAGAAGAGGGAATACAGGCGGACAAAAAAGGTTAAAGCAATAAAAAATTATCCAGTGCCAGACAAGACGCAAGCAGTTCACAGCTTTTTAGGCTTGTGTTCCTATTTTAGGAGATTCATTAAAGATTTTGCAATAGAAGCCAAGCCGTTGTATGATTTATTAACGAAGGATAAACAGTTTGAATTTGGGGAAAATGAGTTGAATTGTTTTATAAATTTAAAAAAGAAATTGATGAAAGCACCTGTATTGGCTATCTATAATCCTAACGATGAAACAGAATTACACTGTCATGCCAGTGCTTTAGGGTTTGGAGCATTTCTGCTTCAAAGAAAATAGGATAAGCGGCTACACCCAATTTCTTATTTTTCCAAACGCACTACAGTGACTGAGGCGAAATACCACAGTTTTGAGCTAGAAACACTAGCAATAATATATGCGTTACGCAGGCTTAGAATTTATGTCCAAGGAAAACGTTTTAGAATACTAACGGATTGTAATTCGTTGACTTTGACTTTAAATAAAGTAGAGCTTAATCCAAGAATTGCTAGATGGGCGTTAGAATTACAGGAATACTGTTACGAGCTAGTGCATAGATCTGGCAAACAAATGCAATATGTAGATGCGTTGAGTAGGTGCACAGACATTATGATCACAGAAGCTAATAGTTTTGAAACATATTTAGTTATTTGCCAATCAAAAGATGAAAAGATTCAGAGTATAAAAAAATATTTAGAAGAAAGGGAACACAAACTGTACGTAATGCGGAATGGTATATTATATAGGAAAACAAATGATAGAAGGGTTGTATTTTATGTACCAAAAGATATGGAAGAGCATGTATTATATAAATATCACGACGAATTAGGGCATATTGGCAGGGACAAAATGATAGAAGCAATAGGAAGAGGATACTGGTTTCCAAATATAAAGGAGATGACAATAAAACATTTAAGAAATTGTTTGAAATGTATAGCGTATTCACCGAAAACAGTAAAAGGAGATGGTCTGTTGCATAGTATACCGAAAGGAAATAAGCCCTTTGATACAGTTCACATTGATCATTATGGACCGGTAGATTCAGGAAGATCAAAGAAGCCTATTTTAGTTGTTGTAGATGCGTTTACGAAATTTGTTGGATTATACACCACGAGAACTACAAACACTAAAGACGTCATTAAAGCATAAGGAAATTATTTTCGATCATATAGTAGACCGAAATGTCTACAACCTTCTATTCCCTGTAATCGGCTCAGAGTTTTCTATTAATATGCTTAAAACATCTATCCTTTCGTATTTAGTTCATAGATAGCTATAGTATTATTTGCTTGTCTGTTTTTTCTATTGTGTATTTGTCCACGCGATTCGTGTCGTGCGTCATTAGGCTGCACCCCTCGGTCGGTCGGGTGGGAGGTGGGCAGTTATCTGCTTGGGCTCCCGCGTAACAGGCTTTGTCCCGGTGTCGTAGGGGCCACTTGAACGTACTGCGCATAGTATCGTCAACGTCCGCTATGTAAATACATTATTGACGGGCTACAAGATCGAACCTTACTGTCCGCACCGTTCTGTTATTGTACTTTTTTGAACGTATTGCGAGAGAAGATTATGCGTTTTCAGCAAAAAACTACTTTCCTCAGGCTCGTCCGACTTTAGACCGTGCGCAGGCCATTACGCCTGCTGCAAAGGAGAAGAAATGTTTCAATTGCCGCCAGATTGGTCACTTAATGTTTGACTGTCCACGCCCGGAGAGACCACAAGGAAATTGCTATCGGTGCTTAAAAGTCGGTCATCAATACCGGAATTCTCTAATGCGAACCCAGATTGCCGCCATGAGCGCTAGTGAAGACCCGGACACCATTGATGATAAGTCATTTATTCAATTACTAAGTTTAAGAATATCTTGTAAAGGGGGATGCACTGATATTAATAATATTTTTCCCCTATTAGATTCGGGAAGCCTAGTAAGTTTCGCCAGTAGAGCGTTGATGTCGCATTTGAATTGCGATAAATTAGTTAAAAGTTCTTTTCATGGGCTAAGCGGTGGCTCTATTCTCAGTTTTGGAACAGTCAAATGTTTAGTTCTGTTTTGCAAAAAATATTATGAAATTCAATTTTGAGTTATTCCCGATAATATTATGCCGACGCAACTACTTCTTGGTAGGTCTTAATTCTCATTGATTAAAAATGTAAGAAGGTATGAAAAGAATTCCGCATCATTAAAGAGTAAAGAGCTTTTGTTTACAAATCCTTCTGTGTACTAAATGTCTGACCATTAGTAATAACACTACCGATCTAATTTTTTTTTTTATATAGACCGTCCTACATTGCTTATTCCCAAGGCTGTCACTCTTTTTAGGGGATAGTCCCCCACAGGGGAATTATAGGGCGACCGTGTGGGTCGTATTATACCATCTCGTAATAATTCTTGTAGCTGGTCTTCTACTACTTCTCTTAGAGAGGCTGGATATGGGTAATGCTTGGTGTAGACTGGAGTGTCTGTTGTCGTTCGGATTTCTCCTTGGACATTAGTAGCATAGGACAATTTTTTGTTTGGGTCCGCGAATAGCGATTTGTACTCCTCTTGGAGCGCCTTTAATCCTAGTTTCTGCTGATTAGTGAGCTCATCTGATTTAATGCTATGGACCTGATGGGCTCGCATATGCTTCACTTTAACAACATGAGAGTTGTTGACGTATAGTAGATCTTTCCCTACATCAATGATAGCGTTTAACTCTCTCAGTGAGTGATTACCTAGAATTCCATGGAACGGATTCAGATTAGGTAATAGGAAGAACGTTATTGGTTTATTGGGTTCGTTAAATAAACCCAAATGGATATGGCTGGTTATTAGAATGCGACCACTTACGGTGTTCGCGTAAAACTTGTGTTCATTCATTTTGATATTTTTTGCTATTTCTGGTTGGACATAGTTTTTGTTCGAGCCGGTATCTATTAAGAAATTGTATGTTGTTGAGGCTCCTGTGATTGTGGTCTGGTTTCCTCTTTGTTCTGTGGGACTAACTCTGAGTTGTCTCCCTGTGAGGTAAAATATTCCTCCTACTGTTGATATTCTCGAACCTCAGAGTATGGGACTAATTCAAAAAGGTCTTCTTGGCCCTGAAAAGCAGCCTGATAATCGGGCATATCGGAGTAGTGCTCTTCTTGAGGCGGTATGGTGATATATTGTTCACCTGACATACCAGTTTCGATATGGAATTGCCTCTGCACTTTATTGGAAAAATTTGCGTTGGACTGGTTGACTCTCTTGAGAGCAAATTGTTGTGGTGAATTAACATTTCGTTTGTTCATGTAGTTAACTTTTTTGGTTAAAATAGAGCCGTCGACATCCATTGGACAACTCCCGGCTGAGGTTTCGGGGCAAATGGACTCGGTGGTGCGTTGAAAAATACGGGGTTATTAGATTGGGGCAATTTGTTTTGGGGAATGAACACGTTTTGTATGGGTTTCTGATTATAATAGTTGTTGTTGTTGTAAGGTTTGAGTGGAATTGCTGGTATGTATGATCGTTGAGGTTGCACTTTAATTTTAGCATACTGTGGGGGTTTTGGTCCTACAGGTGGATGAGTGTCACGATGGCCGATAATGTTCCTAGCCCTCTTATTATCCAACATCTCGCACAATTGCAATGCATGCCTCAGATCTTTGGGTTGAGCTAAGCTCATTCTGTCTGCGTCTATGTATAGACTTTAGAAAATTTAACAAAAGTATGGCTAAAGATAACTCTCCATTACCATTAATAGACGATCTCCTAGATCGTTTAGCACAAAAGAAAGTATTCACAAAATTGGATTTAAAAATGGATATTTTCATGTGTTCATGGACAAGGAGTCGGTTATTTAACCGTTTGTAACACCATTAGGCCAGTATGAATTTCTTAGGATGCCAATGGGATTAAAAAATGCACCGCATGTGTTTCGACGGTTTATAAACAGCATTTTTGATGACATGATTAGGGAAAACAAAATTATTTTATATATGGATGATATAATGATTGCCAGCAAAAATATTGAGGAACATTTAGAAACGTTAACAAATTAGAGCTTAGAATGGACAAATGCGAGTTTATGCATGCTAGTGTAAAATATTTAGGATATTTAATCACAGAAGAGGGAATACAGGCGGACGAAAAAGGTTAAAGCAATAAAAATTATCCAGTGCCAGACAAGACGCAAGCAGTTCACAGCTTTTTAGGCTTGTGTTCCTATTTTAGGAGATTCATTAAAGATTTTGCAATAGAAGCCAAGCCGTTGTATGATTTATTAACGAAGGATAAACAGTTTGAATTTGGGGAAAATGAGTTGAATTGTTTTATAAATTTAAAAAAGAAATTGATGAAAGCACCTGTATTGGCTATCTATAATCCTAACGATGAAACAGAATTACACTGTCATGCCAGTGCTTTAGGGTTTGGAGCATTTCTGCTTCAAAGAAAATAGGATAAGCGGCTACACCCAATTTCTTATTTTTCCAAACGCACTACAGTGACTGAGGCGAAATACCACAGTTTTGAGCTAGAAACACTAGCAATAATATATGCGTTACGCAGGCTTAGAATTTATGTCCAAGGAAAACGTTTTAGAATACTAACGGATTGTAATTCGTTGACTTTGACTTTAAATAAAGTAGAGCTTAATCCAAGAATTGCTAGATGGGCGTTAGAATTACAGGAATACTGTTACGAGCTAGTGCATAGATCTGGCAAACAAATGCAATATGTAGATGCGTTGAGTAGGTGCACAGACATTATGATCACAGAAGCTAATAGTTTTGAAACATATTTAGTTATTTGCCAATCAAAAGATGAAAAGATTCAGAGTATAAAAAAATATTTAGAAGAAAGGGAACACAAACTGTACGTAATGCGGAATGGTATATTATATAGGAAAACAAATGATAGAAGGGTTGTATTTTATGTACCAAAAGATATGGAAGAGCATGTATTATATAAATATCACGACGAATTAGGGCATATTGGCAGGGACAAAATGATAGAAGCAATAGGAAGAGGATACTGGTTTCCAAATATAAAGGAGATGACAATAAAACATTTAAGAAATTGTTTGAAATGTATAGCGTATTCACCGAAAACAGTAAAAGGAGATGGTCTGTTGCATAGTATACCGAAAGGAAATAAGCCCTTTGATACAGTTCACATTGATCATTATGGACCGGTAGATTCAGGAAGATCAAAGAAGCCTATTTTAGTTGTTGTAGATGCGTTTACGAAATTTGTTGGATTATACACCACGAGAACTACAAACACTAAAGACGTCATTAAAGCATAAGGAAATTATTTTCGATCATATAGTAGACCGAAATGTCTACAACCTTCTATTCCCTGTAATCGGCTCAGAGTTTTCTATTAATATGCTTAAAACATCTATCCTTTCGTATTTAGTTCATAGATAGCTATAGTATTATTTGCTTGTCTGTTTTTTCTATTGTGTATTTGTCCACGCGATTCGTGTCGTGCGTCATTAGGCTGCACCCCTCGGTCGGTCGGGTGGGAGGTGGGCAGTTATCTGCTTGGGCTCCCGCGTAACAGGCTTTGTCCCGGTGTCGTAGGGGCCACTTGAACGTACTGCGCATAGTATCGTCAACGTCCGCTATGTAAATACATTATTGACGGGCTACAAGATCGAACCTTACTGTCCGCACCGTTCTGTTATTGTACTTTTTTGAACGTATTGCGAGAGAAGATTATGCGTTTTCAGCAAAAAACTACTTTCCTCAGGCTCGTCCGACTTTAGACCGTGCGCAGGCCATTACGCCTGCTGCAAAGGAGAAGAAATGTTTCAATTGCCGCCAGATTGGTCACTTAATGTTTGACTGTCCACGCCCGGAGAGACCACAAGGAAATTGCTATCGGTGCTTAAAAGTCGGTCATCAATACCGGAATTCTCTAATGCGAACCCAGATTGCCGCCATGAGCGCTAGTGAAGACCCGGACACCATTGATGATAAGTCATTTATTCAATTACTAAGTTTAAGAATATCTTGTAAAGGGGGATGCACTGATATTAATAATATTTTTCCCCTATTAGATTCGGGAAGCCTAGTAAGTTTCGCCAGTAGAGCGTTGATGTCGCATTTGAATTGCGATAAATTAGTTAAAAGTTCTTTTCATGGGCTAAGCGGTGGCTCTATTCTCAGTTTTGGAACAGTCAAATGTTTAGTTCTGTTTTGCAAAAAATATTATGAAATTCAATTTTGAGTTATTCCCGATAATATTATGCCGACGCAACTACTTCTTGGTAGGTCTTAAATTCTCATTGATTAAAAATGTAAGAAGGTATGAAAAGAATTCCGCATCATTAAAGAGTAAAGAGCTTTTGTTTACAAATCCTTCTGTGTACTAAATGTCTGACCATTAGTAATAACACTACCGATCTAATTTTTTTTTTTATATAGACCGTCCTACATTGCTTATTCCCAAGGCTGTCACTCTTTTTAGGGGATAGTCCCCCACAGGGGAATTATAGGGCGACCGTGTGGGTCGTATTATACCATCTCGTAATAATTCTTGTAGCTGGTCTTCTACTACTTCTCTTAGAGAGGCTGGATATGGGTAATGCTTGGTGTAGACTGGAGTGTCTGTTGTCGTTCGGATTTCTCCTTGGACATTAGTAGCATAGGACAATTTTTTGTTTGGGTCCGCGAATAGCGATTTGTACTCCTCTTGGAGCGCCTTTAATCCTAGTTTCTGCTGATTAGTGAGCTCATCTGATTTAATGCTATGGACCTGATGGGCTCGCATATGCTTCACTTTAACAACATGAGAGTTGTTGACGTATAGTAGATCTTTCCCTACATCAATGATAGCGTTTAACTCTCTCAGTGAGTGATTACCTAGAATTCCATGGAACGGATTCAGATTAGGTAATAGGAAGAACGTTATTGGTTTATTGGGTTCGTTAAATAAACCCAAATGGATATGGCTGGTTATTAGAATGCGACCACTTACGGTGTTCGCGTAAAACTTGTGTTCATTCATTTTGATATTTTTTGCTATTTCTGGTTGGACATAGTTTTTGTTCGAGCCGGTATCTATTAAGAAATTGTATGTTGTTGAGGCTCCTGTGATTGTGGTCTGGTTTCCTCTTTGTTCTGTGGGACTAACTCTGAGTTGTCTCCCTGTGAGGTAAAATATTCCTCCTACTGTTGATATTCTCGAACCTCAGAGTATGGGACTAATTCAAAAAGGTCTTCTTGGCCCTGAAAAGCAGCCTGATAATCGGGCATATCGGAGTAGTGCTCTTCTTGAGGCGGTATGGTGATATATTGTTCACCTGACATACCAGTTTCGATATGGAATTGCCTCTGCACTTTATTGGAAAAATTTGCGTTGGACTGGTTGACTCTCTTGAGAGCAAATTGTTGTGGTGAATTAACATTTCGTTTGTTCATGTAGTTAACTTTTTTGGTTAAAATAGAGCCGTCGACATCCATTGGACAACTCCCGGCTGAGGTTTCGGGGCAAATGGACTCGGTGGTGCGTTGAAAAATACGGGGTTATTAGATTGGGGCAATTTGTTTTGGGGAATGAACACGTTTTGTATGGGTTTCTGATTATAATAGTTGTTGTTGTTGTAAGGTTTGAGTGGAATTGCTGGTATGTATGATCGTTGAGGTTGCACTTTAATTTTAGCATACTGTGGGGGTTTTGGTCCTACAGGTGGATGAGTGTCACGATGGCCGATAATGTTCCTAGCCCTCTTATTATCCAACATCTCGCACAATTGCAATGCATGCCTCAGATCTTTGGGTTGAGCTAAGCTCATTCTGTCTGAGAGATCTCCGTTCAGACTTCTGATGAAGGTATCTAGAGCCCTATCTCTGACCTGTTCTGCCATGGCTTCCATAGTCTCGGGAGTATAACCCATCGTTTCGATTTGGTCTAGTATTAACGACATCTGTTGGTAAACGGCGAAGTAGAAATCATGAATGGAGGTGCCCTTCTGGGTCATGGTAAATAGCTGATATTCTAAAGTGCTTAAATCTCGTTTGTCCGAGTACTCAGATAACAAACACTGCGAGATTGCACCCCAATGTAATGCGGTGCGATAGACTTTCAACAATGTATTGGCATGGCCTGTAATTTTGCCTCGAATGGTCACCAGAATTGCATAGTATTTGGGTGTTCCCTGAATGGGGGCATACAATTCTATCAAACGTGTGGCGGAACCAAACCATGTTGAGAACTCTTCACGGCTACCTGAGAATTTGTCAAGATTCTTTACGATGTCTGGCACTTTATCTAATTCATGCCAATTATCCTGAACGCTAGCTGTCTTGTCCCTAAAGGGAATAATTCCTGGCTGAGAATAATTTAGTTGCTTCACTATTTCCTGTAACTGAGATGACAAAATTGTCTGGATAGCTACATCTAGTCCCTGTATTGACAGTGCCTCGATTCTATTTGCGGTTGATGCACTTGAGGTGGATGCTGTCGGACCATCAGAACCTGCTGCATGAATACCACCCTGCTGGAGGACTGCGGCTTTAACCCAGTTGTATTTAGTCATTTTGGAAATGGATTTTTCTAATTAGGATTAATTCAAGGAAATAGGTGTACCTTATCTCGAATACGAAAAATATAATCCGCCTAAATTAAATTTTTTGCTTATATTGATAAAAATATAGCGGTATGTCCGCTAATCTTGTATTGATAAAAATATACCGGTATGTCCGCTAATCTTGTATTGATAAAAATATAGCGGTATGTCCGCTAATCTTGGATGGAAATGGCTTGTGGTATTATACAAAAAATTCAGTATTATGTGGTTATTTTTTATAAAAATATTTTTTCAAAATTTCAGAATTATTTTCTCTTCTTTTTTTCAATATTACTTATTATTATTTTCTTTCTTAATTTTTCATTATTTTCTTTTCTTTTTTGAGTGGGGAAAAAAATTTAATTAAGGATTTTACATAAAAATGAAGTAAGTAAGTCGTCTCGCCGACTTGGGTATACCATACACCAGGTGAAACAAATATTTAAAATTTCGAAAACCAAATGTATGTCTATTAAATTGTTTTAACATGCCCCATACCATATGCTATCTCGCTCACTCTACAAACACACGAGCACTCTAGCGCCGCCGCTAGCCAACGGCCAATTCTGCCCTTATGGATCGCGTAGCAAAATACGTTCATACGTATATTTTGCATGTTTCTAGTCCGATTTCAATCAAATTTGGTAGTTTGATAGAATTAGATAAGATTTATTAGTTTGCCAAATTTGATCGCGATGGTCAAAAAATTGCAAGAGACAATCGGTTTTTTCTAAAGTTATGGAGGCGGAAGTGGGCGTGGCAACATGTTAAAATATATATATTCTGCGCGCATACTAAGCCAATATACATACTACATTTTGTGACTTTAGCTTTGTAAGTTTTCGAGAAAATCTGTTTTGTTTAATTTTCGGGGGCGGAAATTGGCGTGGCAAAATTTTAAAATAGTCCATATATGCGCGTCTATTAGGCTAGCTTACATACCAAATTTAATGTCGTTAGCTTTCATAGTTTTTAAGAAAATCAGAGTTATGTAAATTTCGGGGGCGGAAGGGGGCGTGGCAAAAGTTGAAACAATTATTTTCTGCGCGCTAACTAAACAAGTATATAACCCAAATTTGATGTCTTTATCTGCCATACTTTTGAAGAAAAACAGTTTTATGTGAACTCCGGGGGCGGAAGGGGACGTGGCAAAAATTTGAAACAAACTCAATTTGAAACAAACTCAAATTTGGTGGCTCTAGCTCTTATAGTCTCCGAGATCTAGGTGTTCATACGGACGGACGGACGGACGGACAGACGGACATGGCTAGATCGACTCGGTTTTTGATCCTGATCAAGAATATATATACTTTGTGGGGTCGGAGATGCTTCCTTCTGCCTGTTACATACATTTTGGCGACTTTAATATACCATTTCACCCTATGGGTGTATGGTATAAAAAATTTTTAGCTTCTACTTTTCTTTGTTTCTTTTCTTTTTTAACAAGAGTTGATTCTTGATCTTGATTCACAATTTTTTTCAAACGCTGTGTTTACACAAAAAAATTTTTATTTTGATTTACTTTTGCTTAAATTTATTTCACTTAACTTACGTTAATGCTAACATCCTCGGTGCTTTTTACTGATCGGTTTGTAGGAGGTCTCGCTTTTCCAACGTTGAAGGTACTAACGCTCCTGGGCAAACACTTTTGGGTTTTCAGTTTTCCTCCGAACTGATCTTAGAGGAATTCGCAGCGATTAAAATGACCCTGTCTGATTCGTGGTGTAGTTCGATATAGTGTTTTTATTTCACTGTTTCTAAAGGCCTTTAACGCGTTTTTTGGTCACCAATCACTGGTACCTTTCACTAACACACGATCACGTTGTATTTAGCAGGGTCCCTGCTCGTGCGCCAATTAAACATTTCCTTCACTCACGGGTTAAAAAAATAAAGTTTTATTTAAAAAGTCACTTTTATTCCAATTACAGTGTGTTTAATTATAACTGAAAGATGCTGACTTTGGCGAGTGAATTCCGCGGAGTTTAAGTGAAGTTACCGGATGATTTGAACTTAGGCTCAAGACTGATTTGCTATGATTCGATTATGTTGGATGAAGGCTTGGGTAATTGGCTTCGTCGCAGGCGGCGGCGTTGGCTGAGTCCAATAGTCCACTTTAAGTGGGTGGGACCTTTTTTTGTTTACACAAGTGTTCAGGAACATTCTTTGTTTATTGCCGAAATTTGTGAAGTGATTCTGGGTATGCACCTAACCCGACACCATTCTTCTAGGGCCTGGGCATGTGATGATTGAGTGGGGGTGACCAATGGGTATTGCATGTGATTATGGAATAGGGTCGGCTAATGGGCATGCGGTTAATGGGCATGTGTTGACGCACTTGGGTTTATGGCTTATGGCTATGTTATGGTATAAGTTATGATAGAAGTGCGTAACTTATATATATAACTTGCCGTAAGAGATTTTCTTTTTCTTTTATTTCCTTTTGAATCATTTTGTAAAATATAATGTCGAACACATTTAATGATATTGGTCGCGTTTATTAATTTTGAAATCACAATGAATTGTGAATAACTTCATGGACTTCATTATACCCTTGCAAAGGATATTATAAAATTGGTCAGATGTTTGTAACGCAGAGGAGACGTTTCCGACCCCATAAAGTATATATATTATTGATCAGCATGATAAGCTGAGTTGATATAGCCATGTACGTCTGTGCGTCCGTCTGTGCGTATGCGTTTTACTCAGCCGTCTTAAGAGCTATCGGGCTGAAATCGGGGGCTGAATTTCGGGGCTTATTATTACCCGGGAAAAATAATATACAAAAACCATCAGGATCGGACCACTACATCATATAGCTCTAGAAGAAGTAGAAGAAACATTTTCATAAAAATTGGAGTATGCTATGAAATTTACATATGTGATAATATTTGATATAAAACCCCAGATCCCAAAATTTGAATGTGATCACCTATACAACAATATAACACAAGTAACAGTCAATATAATAATCGGCTCTGCTCCCAGCTCTGCCGGCAGCGCTGCTTGCTGTCTACTACGTCTTTCGTCATCAACAGAGTACATGCAAACACACACAGACGCAACGCTTTCGGAATGCGGGAAGAAGAAGAACAAATTGTCAAAAAACGAGTAAAATTGTTTTGTTTGTATATTGATGAATTGAGTTGCAGAAAACAAATTTTGAACATGTAAATTATTATTACCAAGGACTGGAAGGGCATAGCCGAAGTTAGTTTCTTTGATACTTTTTCTTTAATAGTGAAATATGATAAGACTAGGTAAGAACCCCACCACATCCGTCGAGCTATCCTTCTAAGGAGCCGGATAATAAGTGCACGGCAGCTTTCAGTCTTCTCGTGCCAACTGCTTTAGTGTCAATCGACGATATACCATTCACTACGCGTTCACTACATATAGTCGAAAATTACCATTTAAAGCGGACAACTTCGCGCTACAAAATACAAAATATGTTCCCTTTTTATACCCTTGCAGAGGGTATTATAAAATTGGTCAGATTTGTTTGTGGTTTGGTTCGTAACTACTTTTATCATATTTCCTTATTAAAGAAAAAGTATCAAAGAAAATAACATTGGCTATGCCGAAGTTTATATACCCTTCCAGTCCTTGGTAATAATATTTTTACATGTTCAAAATTTGTTTTTTGCAACTCAATTCATCAATATACAAACAAAACAATTTTGCTCTCTATTTTACAAATTGTTCTTCTTTTTCCCGGGATCGGGGTTTTATATCAAATATTATCACATATGTAAATTTCATAGCATACTCCAATTTTTATAAAAATGTTTCTTTTAGTTCTTCTAGAGCTATATGATATAGTGGTCCGATCCTGATGGTTTTCGTATATTATTTTTCCCGGGTAATAATAAACCCGGAAAAAAATTTCAGCCCGATAGCTCTTAAGACGGATGAGTAAAACGCATACGCACAGACGGACGGACAGATGGACATGGCTATATCAACTCAGCTTCTCATGCTGATCAAAAATATATATACTTTATGGGGTCGGAAACGTCTCCTTCTGTGCGTTACAAACATCTGACCAATTTTATAATATCCTCTGCAAGGGTATAATGAAGTCCATGAAGTTATTCACAATTCATTGTGATTTCAAAATTAATAAACGCGACCAATAACATTAAATGTGTTCGACATTATATTTTACAAAATGATTCAAAAGGAAATAAAAGAAAAAGGAAAAACGAAAAAGGAAAAAAGAAAAAAGGAAATAAAAGAAAAATCTCTTACGGCAAGATGTATATATATATAACCCTATGCCAATCTCCATTACGAGACTTAAAAGCGGTCTTAATTCATTTATAACTTTTACTGAGACCTTCCTTGCGCTGATCGATGGGCCCGTCGAATACGTTGAAGCTGTGAAGTTAAGCGGTTATTTTTATGTTGACAAACCTAAATTAAGAAATTTTTCAGTATGGATATTTATACGATCTTGCCGAAAGATTTACATAAAATTTATTTAAGTTTTAAAAAGGAATATTAGCAAAATAAAATTGAGCTTAAATATCTATATATATATATATATATATCTATTCTGGAAACTTTTAAACATCTACCTGCTGCATATTTATCTGGCTCGTTAAATAGCTACAAACTACTTCCAATTGGTGATCTTATTATAGAGATGTACTGACGACATCTTAAAAAAGAAACAATTATCGTCAATGATTTGATGATGCTAGATATTTGGCAAATATCATGCGAGGCAACTTGTTTGTGTATATATTAAATTTAGATTTTTTTTTTTTTTTCTACTTTCATTAATTCAACTGCCGTGTACAGACGTGTTTTTTAATGCACTCCGCAAAAATTGAGTGTAAAAAAAAAAAAAAAGACAGCGTTTGCAAAAATTTGTGTAGGGCTCTCAGTCGCCTCAGAGACGATCATATTGCTGTTAGATTGCTCTAATAGCAATAAATACTAAGTTGCAACAACAAAGTGCGTAATTTTTACAACAACCATGTCCACCAATTCGGGCCCAAGCTCTCTCGATCCCCACCGGCAACAGCTACAAGAATTAATTGTACAACAACAACGTGAGCGTCGACTCTCTTATGTAAATTTCATAGCATACTCCAATTTTATGAAAATGTTTTTTCTAGAGCTATATGATATAGTGGTCCGATCCTGATGGTTTTCGTATATTATTTTTCCCGGGTAGTAATAAACCCCGAAAAGAAATTTTAGCCCGATAGCTCTTAAGACGGCTGAGTAAAACGCATACGCACAGACGGACGGACGGACGGACAGACGGACAGACGGACAGACGGACATGGCTATATCAACTCAGCTTCTCATGCTGATCAAGAATATATAGTCATATATCCAACTCCAATACCTAATAACATATAAATATTTCGCCCCCTAAAATTCATAACGTTAAAGTAAACATCCGTTTTTATAAACATTTGTCCCCATCAAAACCAAAGCGTATGAACGCTAATCCATAAAATTAACATAAACAATTAAACCAAGTGTTTAACTGTTAATAATAATAATAATTGTCCCCTTAACAACCAAAAGCGTGAGAACGCTAACTCAGCAATTAAAATCGGACCAATCAAATCATTCAAATATCAATCACGCCACCAAAGGACTCCCAAATTTAGCTTATAAATATAACAATAAGACATTTTTGTAACTCAGTTCTAAGTTTTCATTCAAATAATAAAGTACGTTGCTTTTAACTCACAAAACATATCTTTTTTTTCCGTATTGGGAAAATCGGATATTGAATTGGCGCAGTCGGTAGGATTGGAAAAAGTTATTCTATTCGTGTTACATATAGAATTGTTTTCCGTGTGTTACATAGAATTAGTGAATAATTACTGTAGTGAACTGTTATTCTATCCGTGCGACGCATAGAATTGTTATCCGTGCGTTACATAGAATAAGTGAATAATCACTATAAAATTCCGATCCGACATCAAGAACTTACGGGTAGTGCTCAAAAGTCTACAACAGTGAAAAATATTTTCTGCCAACTTTGCGCGGAAATATCAACTGTGTGTTGCAACAAAAAAAAAAAAAATAAATATTTACGTCAACTGTGCGCGAAAATATCAACTGTGTGTTACAACCATTAAATCCAATTGAGGAACAAAAACGCAATCTTGTGTGCGAACAAAAAACCAAAATCCAAAATAAAACATCACTAAAACCCAGAAAATCAAAAAAAAAGAAAAGAAAACAAAACATCACTAAAACCCAGCAAATCAAACAAAAACAAAACACCACTAAAACAAAAGAAGAAACAAAATGGCTGTAGAACTCACCGAAGCCCACCCCAATCAAGCACTGTCTTCGTTAAGACAGGTGGCAAATTATGATGGAGCTCCAGAGAATCTGACGTCATTCATAAGGAGGATAAATTTCATTATGCACCTATATCCAACCCATGATATAAGGCAACATAACATATTGTTCAGTGCAATCGAGATGCAGCTCACCGGAGAGGCACAACGGCTCTCACAAATTGGACAAGCCTGGCCGGAACTAAGGACACTCCTCATCAATGTATTAAAGACGCAGACCCCCTATGAGGAACTTCTTCGACGCGTCTACAACACCAACTATGCAGGAAACCTTCGTAAGTTTGTAACAGAAGATAAGTCCTATATTATCACAAACAAATTAAGATTATTAATTAGAAAACGATGCAAATAACACCGCTCTTTATACAAATGCTTTAAATAACACTATAAAAGATGTAATAAACAAAAAATTACCCGATAGATTATTTATGACGTTAGCTAGATACGATATAACCACAGTCAGCAAGTTGAAGCAAGTAGCTCAAAGAGAAGGTTTATACGAGGATAGTATAACAGAAATGAGAAAATCAAATCAAAGCCAAAATCAAAACCATAAAAGTGGAAAATCTTTTGTACCCAATAGTACAACTCCGTCTCAAACAAAACAAGCAGATACAACACAAAACCAAAAACTTTTCCAAGAATTTCAACAAAAACTAAATATTGACAGGGCTCAAAATCCAATGAATAATCAACAGCAAAATTATTATCCAAAATAATGTAGCAAACCAGCCTACAAAAAGACAAAGAGAAAGTAATAGTAGAATTAGCAAAATGGACACTTCCGAAAATTTTCATCAGAATGCATCGGATCAATCGGAAGAAGAGATAGAGACAAGTCCTTCATCAGAATAATGATGAACAATAAACCTTTGAGATGTGTAGTCGACTCAGGCTCTTCAATTAATAAAATGTCCGAAAACTTTTTTAATTTCAAAACCTGTTTAGGAGATTTCAAAATTAACATGATTGAAGGAGCAGTAGAACTAAAAGAAATTATTTTCCTTGCACCCAGCTAACTTTGTCCAACAGAACAAAAATTTTATATCCATAAATTTTCAAATGAATACGATATGTTGATAGGCAGAACTTTCCTAAAAGCATGTAAAGCCCAAATAAATTATGAAGAAGAGTACGCAAAACTAGGAAACTATACATTTTATTTCAGAGATATTGAAGAAATAGAAGAAGAACATAACATAGAATGTTTGGACACACCTACAGAGAGGGACCCAGACACAAATTTTGCGATTGAAAATGAAATAATAGAAAGCAATGAGTATAGACTCGACCATTTAAACAACGAAGAAACACAAAAACTTAAAAAAGTGTTGTACGAATTCAGTGACATTCAGTACCGCGAAGGTGAAAATTTGACTTTCACGAGTACTATAAAGCACTCTATTTGTACAAAACATGAGGACCCAATTTATAAACGTCCATTCAAATATCCCCAAACATTTGATATAGAAATCAAAAAACAAATAAATGAAATGATCGAACAGGGTATCATTCGAAAATCGAACTCACCCTCTACTGTTCACCCATTTGGATCGTTCCAAGTAAAGGAGATGCTTCCAACAAACAAAAATTCAGATTAGTCATTGACTACCAAAATTTAGATGATGAAATTTAAATGAAATGAAGTCACAATAGATGACAAATTTCCAATTCCAGTCATGGATGAAATTCTCGGCAAACTGGGAAAATGACAATACTTCACCACCATTGATTTAGCTAAGGGATTTCATCAAATTCAAATGGATCCTGAATCTATTGCAAAAAGAGCTTTCTCAACTTAACATGGCCATTACGAATACACAGGTATGCCATTTGGTCTTAATATCTTTGGAAGACCTTATTTATAAGGATTGCCTTGTTTATCTGGATGACATCATTGTGTACTCCACTTCATTGGAGGAACACATACTATCACCCAGAAAGGTATTTAACAAACTAAGAGAAGCTAATCTTAAACTCCAACTCGACAAATGCGAATTTATGAAAAAGGAAACAGCATTCCTTGGTCATATAATAACAACAGAAGGTATAAAACCTAACCCAGAAAAAGTCAAAGCAATTCAAAAATTTCCTATACCTAAAACTCCAAAAGAAATTAAATCATTCTTAGGATTACGCGGATTCTTCCGGAAATTTATACCCAACTTTGCACATATTGCAAAACCTTTAACTCTAGGATTAAAGAAAGGAGCTAAAATAAATATAAACGACCCAAATTGTATTTCATCCTTTGAAAAATTAAAATATCTCCTTATGAATGATCCTATACTTGCATATCCCGATTTCAAAAAACCATTTTTCCTAACCACAGATGCTAGCAATATAGCTTTAGGTGCGTTCCTCTCACAGGACCATAGACCTATTTCTTATGGTAGTAGAACACTTTGCGAACACGAACTGAATTATTCAGCCATAGAAAAGGAATTACTATCTATTGTAATCAAATATTTTAGGCCATACCTTTTCGGTAGAAAGTTCGAGATTCTAAGCGACCATAAGCCTTTAGTATGGCTCAACAATATAAAAGAACCAAATATGAAACTTCAAAGATGGAAAATAAAACTAAATGAGTTTGATTACAAAATTAAATATTTACCTGGCAAAGAAAATCACGTAGCAGATGCCTCTCCAGAGTTAAAATAGATGAAAACTTTTTAGGATCAACAGAAAGCACAGCAGCTACAATACATAGTGCTCATGAGGATAATGAAAACTACATTCCAATAGTAGAAAGACCCAGTAATTATTGCAACAGGCTAATAGAATTCTAATAATGAATTCATTAGAGGTTCAGAAGACAAAGCAGAAAGAACAACTTACTTTTATAAAACAAACATAAAAAATACAACAAGATTTTCCCATATTCCAGCAAGCTTTTATCGAAATAATACAATCAAATACAAATACAAAAACCTCGAAATCTAGCATTAAGTTAGAGGATTTTCAAACGTTTGCACAATTTAAAGAAATAATCCTAAAACAACATAAAGAATTATTACATCCAGGAATCGAAAAAACGATTAATTTGTTTAAAGAAAAATATTATTTTCCCGATTTTCAAAACCTAATTCAAAACATTATTAATGAATGCTCAGTATGCAATATCGCAAAGACAGAAAATATAAATACAAAACTAACTTTTGAAATAACACCAGAACTTTTTAATATCAGAGAAAAATACGTCATGGACTTTTACATGATCGACAATTTACAACTCCTTTCATGCATACCAAGAGAGCAATTATGAAAGTATTCACTGAAATGGGCAAACCAATAGAAATCCGACAAAGATTCAGCATTTCTGTGTATAGCACTAAAAAATTGGCTACAAGAAGAAAATGTAAAGAAAGAAATCACATCAAGTAAAAACGGCATTTCAGACGTAGAAAGATTCCATAAAACAGTAAATGAAAAACTCAGAATTATAAATAGTGAAAATGACATTGAAGATAAATTAATCAAATTTGAAAAAATTCTCGACGTATACAACCATAAGACGAGACATAAAACAACTAACCGAACATCAGCGGACATTTTTATCTATTCAGGATTCCCCGACTATAATACCCAAACAAAAAAAATACATCAAATAAACAATTTAAATGCAGATAGACATGACTTCGAAATCGATACTAGATTTAAACAAGCACCATTAGTAAAGTCAAAAACGACAAATCCATTCAAAAAGACAGGAGAAATAAATCAGTTAGACGAGAAACATTTTGAAAGAGAAATAGAGGACAAAAAGTCACACAAATCAATCAAAATTCAAGAAGAAAAAGAAAGTTAATAAAAGCAAATACGACAATTAATTAATTACAGGTCAACAACTCAAGATGTCTTTTTTCTGCATCATGCTATTCTTAACATTAAAATCAACATGCAGTGAATCCATTGACATAAACCCAGTAAAACCACCGAACGGTTACTTAATATTTAAAACAGGAACCATAGGAACCATTACCGACAAACTTTGAATATCATTATTTAAAAGTGAATTTAACTCTAATAGACGTTACATATAATAATTTAATGCAACAAGCACAAGAATTTAAAAACCTAATCCATATTCAATACCTAACAGAAAAACTCAGTAGGGAAATTAATGGAATACACATTGTAAAACGTTATAAACGAGGACTAATTAACGGAATTGGTTCAATATACAAATATCTTTTTGGTACTCTTGATAAGGAAGATTAAGATGAATTAGAAGAAAAAATAAATAATCTTGAAAGCAATAGCGTACAAGCAAACGAATTAAATTACGTAATAGACACTGTTAATAAAGGTTTAGAAGTAATAAACAACCTCAGGGAAGAAAAAGAAAAAACAGTCGTCATGTTAAGTCCTGTTATTCGGAAAAACTATGGAATACAAAAACTTCCATCTGGCTTAAACCAAGTTCAAACGAGATATTTATCATTTCAAACATTCCTCAAGAAATAATAAAAACCCCTATCTTTGAGATACTTCCTTATCCAGACGAGAATAAAAATATTTTGACAGAAAATTCATACGATAAATACTATTTTAATAACAACACTTTGTTCAATTAAAACACAAAACAAATAGAAACTAACGAATGTATAATAGGCATTTTAAATCAAATCCCAGCCACTTGTAAATACACTAAGCCATATTAGAATTTTCAAACTAATTACATTCAACCAAACATAATTGTAACATGGAATTTACCAACAACTAAACTTAATCAAAATTGCGTAAACAACGAATTAATAATTGAAGGCAATAACATAATAAAAATTTACTATTGTGCTTACAACTAAACGAAATATCAATAATAAATTCATTGCTTGACTATAGCCAAAGCATTTATATAACAAACAATATTACCAGGCTAGAACCTATTTCCTTTATCCAAACAAAAGAGATAATTAACGAACATACGAAATATTATACTGCATTTCAAACTATTACATTAACCACTTTTATACTTACTATAATAAGTTTGAATACCTACTTAATCTATAAGTTTAAGAGCAATGCCACAAAAATTAATAATTAAGCATTTTCGATCAAATAACAATCGTGGTCCCACAGACATAATCGAAACCCCAATTGTTGAAAAAATTGAGTCCCAAATTATAAACAAAATTGATACATCAATATTTACAGCTGAGAAAAACTCCTCGCTATATCCCAATGTATCCGCCTGAGGACAGGTTTTTTTCTTTAGTATGGAGTCATATATCCAACTCCAATACCCAATAACATATAAATCTTTCTCCCCCTAAAATTCATAACGTTAAAGTAAACATCCGTTTTATAAACAATTGTCCCCCTCAAAACCAAAGCGTATGAACGCTAATCCATAAAATTAACATAAACAATTAAACACTTGAAATAATAATTGTAAAGTATAACGAGTATAATGAAGTCCATGAATTCACAATTCATTGTGATTTCGAAATTAATAACGCGACCAATATCATTAAATGTGTTCGACATATTATTTTACAAAATGATTCAAAAGGAAATAAAAGAAAAAGAAAATCTCTTACGGCAAGATAAATATATATAACCCTATGCCAATCTCCCAAACCCAAATTATGCTTAATTATACATATTAATTCATTTATAACTCTTACTGAGACCTTCCTTGCGCTGATCGATGGGCCCGTTGAATGCGTTGAAGCTGTGAAGTTAAGCGGTTATTTTTATGTTGACAAACCTAAAACTTTCACTCGTTGCAGAGGACGGACGTGTTTTTTTTGCGCTTATCAACTTTTATTTTTTCTCGCGATTAAATACTTTTACATAACTCTTAAATTATCGGTTTAATTAATAATAATTACAACATCCGAATTTTATTTTCATTTCGCGAGTTCTTGCTGTCGTTTTTGTTTAAATTTAAATAAAATCAAAACTTACAACAATACTTGCATTAGCGGTGTTGTTGTTTTGTTTATCTCTTTTGCTTTTGTGTCTTTACCGTTTTAACTAACTCTCGCGCTCTTGCGTACAAATCGTTGTTGCATGTGTTCAATTTGACGCGCTCTCCCGCTCTTTCCTATTCTTGATTGATTTGCGCTCTCGTCTTTTGCCTACCCGCGACTCTGTGATACGTGTTTTTGTTTTTGTGTTTTCATTTCGTTTTATTCTTTAGTTGTGAAGGCTTACTCTGCACATTAAACCTTGTGTCAGAACTGGTCAGTATATTCTTATACACAGATTTTTTACCTTTAGAATTTTTTTTTTTTATTTTTTTGTATTTCCTTTTGTAATTAAATTAAACTTTTGATAAAATGGTTGTCTGCTCAAAAAATAATTGCATAGTTGCCACTAATGCGGTTGACTCCCATGATTATATTCTTTGCTGGTTGTGTGACAATGCGGTTCACGTTAAGTGTGCAGGTTACACAGGCAGAATCAAGGAGTCTATTGCTAAAGGTGGTGGCTTAAAATATGGATGTGATGCTTGCCGGGGGGTCGAGAATGAGATGCGCTCTTTCATGAGGCGGACTAGAGATAGTTTTGACACTTTAAGGGCAGGTTTTAATAAACTCCAAGCGGAGTTTACTGCGGTGGAGACTCAGTTCAGAAGTTTATCGCTTATGAATGAGTCTCCGAAACGTAAAAGGACCAGTCTTTGGGGTGTTTCTGTATCTGTAGATCCGCCAGCGTCTCTTATCGTCCCCGACCAGTCTCATGCACCGTCCACTCCTAATGTACAGCAATTGATATCGTTTAAGAGCCCGGTTGTGAATGCTATTAGAAATGAACTACCGTATCACCTGGGAATGATCTCTTAAAAACGATGCCTATTGCAGTGTCCGATGTGTCTGGGCAATTACCCATTCCAATGGAAATTGCCGATAGTTCAAAAAGTATTGAGGGCCCCGTAAACAAGTTGACTGCTGGGTGACTTGTCCAACGTTACTACTGCGGCTGTCGCTTCGGGACCGCGGCCTCTCGTTGGCATACCACCAAAGAAACATATATTTGTTTCTAGGCTAGACCCTGTTGTCACATCTGATGATGTAATAGCCTATATTCGGAAGAAAGTTAACGTCTCGAATATTGCGGTGGAGAAGTTTAAATTTTCTTATTCTCGGGACATTTCGTCCTTTAAAATTAGTGTTTCTGCCAATATCTTCGACACTATATGTCGAGAAGATTTTTGGCCTAAACATATAATAGTTAAGGAATATACTGTAAAAAAGAAAAATCGGCAACCGATTCGCTTGCCTACAACAACAACTAATACTATTCCTGCCACATCAGCATCTGCTGGTGTGTCAAAAAACTAGCTCCGTCCCTTAACCTGGGTTACCAGAACGTTAGAGGACTGAAATCTAAACTTCCTAATCTCTATGTAGATAGTCTTTCTTTTGAGCATAACATTCTAGCTTTCACAGAGACGTGGCTAAAACCTGATATTGCTGATGCATCGGTTTTTTCCACAAACTTTTCTATTTTCAGACGTGACCGGATTTGTCGCATAGGTGGTGGCGTTCTGATAGCTGTTGATGCTGCTTTATCATCTGAAATGATTCAATTTTCTAGTACCCAGGAGATGGAGTTTGTCGGTGTTAAAGTAAATTTTAAATCTTTTAATGCTTTCATTACTTGTTCCTATATTCCACCATTGTCAGACATGGTGGTATATTTAAATCATTTAGAAGCAATTCAGTTTGTCTCCTCTTTAGTTTCCAGTCAAGACAAGCTCATAGTTGTAGGTGATTTTAAGGCTTCTAGGCTTCTTCTTCTAGGCTTATCTTTATCCCAAGTCAATCCTGTCTTAAATTCTAGTGGAAAATCGTTAGATCTTATTTTTGTATTGGATTCTTCTTATTGTGAGGTTTCTAGGATCGAACCATATGTTCTTCCAGAAGACAAATTTCATCCTACATTAAATTTAAAAATTGATTGCCCTTGCTTTCACCATTACTTGGTTCAAATGAGTTACCTCTAACTAGGTGCTTTCGTAAGACTGACTTTGCCAGCCTTAATGAAAACATTGCTACTACCGATTGGTCTTATCTGTACAATTGTAGTGATATGAACTCGGCTGTTCGTTTTTTCTATGATACTCTGAATTCACTCTTTGATATTTGTGTACCTCTTGGTGGCTGGAGCGGCTTAACAACCTCCCTGGTTCTCTCGCGAGCTATCCAATTTGAAAAATGTGAAGACACGATATTATAAGAAGTTTCAAAAAACACGTCGTTCATCAGATTATGCTCTGTATACAGTCGCTCGTTCAAAATTCATGATGCTTAATACACAATGCTATAAGAATTATCTTCAGCGGTGTAAGCTTCAGTTTTCTTCTGACCCTAAACAATTTTATAATTTTGTTAATTCTAAACGTAAGACCTCTGTGCACCCATCTTTTTTGTCTTTTCAAAATAAAAAAAGCGAGCACTGATCAGGCAATTGCCGATATGTTTGCGAGTTTTTTCAAAACAACTTATTCCTCAACGGAATATTGAGGCAAGTCCGTATCCTTATCATTTAAAAAAAGGCTAATTGCATTTTCAATCCAGTGATTGATGAAAGTTCTATTCTTAGCGAACTTAAATTAGTTAAACATGTTTATTCTCCGGGGCCAGACAGTTTAATCTACTAAATCTTAACACTACCAAATGTAAGGTAATGACTTTTTTTCGTAACTCTCCTCAAATGGTCACTTATTTTCTAAACAACAGCTCTTTAGAACGTCTAAATAATATGAATGATTTGGGCTACTTATGGACCATAAGTTAAATTTTAACACCCATATTTCCACCACGGTCGCAAAGCCATGAGTGTCCTGGGTTTCATTAAAAGATGGTCAAAAGAATTTGATGACCCCTATACAACTAAAGTTCTTTTTACTTCGCTTGTCCGTCCTATGGAGTATGGATCTTGCATTTGGTCACCTCAATATGAATCGCACCAGATTAGACTAGAATCCGTTCAAAAGCAGTTCTTGCTATTTGCTCTTCGTGGCTTAAACTGGGATCGCAATGTCAATTTGCCTTCGTATTCTAGTAGACTTCTCTTGATTAACCTTCCGTCCCTAACTAACCGTAGAATTATGCTTGGTGTCATTTTTATGCACAAGCTCCTAATTGGTGATATCGACTCGCCTGAGTTATTAGC
Organism: Drosophila willistoni; assembly: GCF_018902025.1. Taxonomy (NCBI): domain Eukaryota; kingdom Metazoa; phylum Arthropoda; class Insecta; order Diptera; family Drosophilidae; genus Drosophila; species Drosophila willistoni. The sequence continues at coordinate 30,988 of NW_025814153.1, read as the reverse complement.
TCAGGTGAATCTGTCGGTACCATGTAGACAGAGTAGACATCCTTTGATACCTTTATCCCTTAGTCGTTGTTCTTCTAACTATGCTATGCATGAACCTTTTAGGGTCCTCTGCTCTGATTACAATCTTCTATCCCCTGTAATAGGCTCAGAGTTTTCTATTAATATGCTTAAACATCTATCTATCCATTTAGTAATAGATAGCTATAGTATTATGTGTTGTCTGTCTTTCTATTGTGTATTTTGTCCACGCGATTCGTGCCGTGCGTTATACGGCTGCACCCCTCGGTCGGTCGGGTGGGAGGTGGGCAGTTATCTGCTTGGGCTCGCGCGTAACAGGCTTTGTCCTGGTGTCGTAGGGGCCACTTGAACGTACTGCGCATAGTATCGTCAACGTCCGCTAAAACCTAAATTAAGAAAATGTTTCAGTATGGATATTTATACGTTCTTGCCAAAAGATTTACATAAAATTTATTTAAGTTTTAAAAAGGAAAATTAGCAAAATAAAATTGGGCTTAAATATCTATATATATATATATATATATCTATTCTGGAAACTTTTAAACATCTACCTGCTGCATATTTATCTGGCTCGTTAAATAGCTACAAACTACTTCCAATTGGTGATTTATCTTATTATAGAGATGTACTGACGACATCTTAAAAAAGAAACAATTATCGTTAATGATTTGATGATGCTAGATATTTGGCAAATATCATGCGAGGCAACTTGTTTGTGTGTATATATTAAATTTAGATTTTATTTTTTTTTTCTTCTTTTTATAATTCCCGCCGTGTACAGACGTGTTTTTTAATGCACTCCGCAAAAATTGACGGTAAAAAAAAAAAAAACGGCGTTTGCAAAAATTTGTGTAGGGCTCTCAGTCGCCTCAGAGACGCCTATTTACAATCATATTGCTATTAGATTCTCTAATATTCTAAGGAATCTAATAGCAATAAATACTAAGTTGCAACAACAAAGTGCGTAATTTTTACAAAAGCCATGTCCACCAATTCGGGCCCAAGCTCTCTCGATCCCACCAGCAACAGCTACAAGAACTAATGTACAACAACACGTGAGCGTCGACTCTCGTCCAACGCAACAACGCTACTTTTCGGTAGTGTCGCCGAACCCACTGAATGCTAACGTAAGCAATAACACCGAAAGTGCCAACCACTCAGCAATCAACAGCAACTTACCGTGGAGAGACAGCACGACCAGCACCGTCAGCTCGTTGACAGCAACTACTGCAACGTCTGCCGAAATGTTGACTTAAGCCGTCAACGACAAGTCGCCCAGTGTCAGCCACAATAGTAAACCCAACGACTTCTGTCTAAACTGGAATGGATAGATATATTAAAATAACTAAGCGGAAGCTAGGCCCGCAAAAGAAAAATATCAAGAAGCTAACTTCGCTATGCGAAGTTTATATACCTTGCAGTATACTTGGCAATAATATTTTCCTTTTTGAAATTCTTTCCCTGCAACTCAATCATCAATACACAAACAAAATATTATTTCTCTTTTTACCACAAGTTTTTCTTCTTCCATCATTTTCTAAGCAAAGCACGGCACGCATACACATACAGTTCATGTAGCGTTGCGTCTGTGTGTGTATGCGTGTGCTCTGTTGATTTGATGATGGCAGTAGTAGGCAGCAAGCAGCGCTGCCGGCAGCGTTTGAACCGATTTATATTGACTGTAACTTGTGTTCTATTTATCGGATCAGATTCAAATTTTGGGATCTGAGATTTTATATCTATTACTATCATATTGGTAAATTTCATGGGGATACTCCAATTTTTGCAAAAATGTTTCTTCTAGAGCTATATGATATAGTGGTCCGATCCCAAAGATTTTCATACTTTATCTCACCCGGGTAAAAAAAAGCTCCCAAAAAAAATTTCATCCCGATAGCTCTTAAGATGGCTGAGTAAAACGCGTACGCACCGACGGACAGACGGACAGACGGTCAGACGGACAGACGGACATGGCTATATCGACTTAGCTTCTCATGCTGATCAAGAATATATATACTTATGGGTCGGAAACGTCTCCTACTGTGCGTTACAAACATCTGACCAATTTTATAATACCTCTGCAAGGTATAAAAAGTGGCAATACGCAGAAAATAACCAAACCAAATGAACGAGTAGCACCCTTAGCGGGAATCGTTTTAAAATTCCTGCCGATCAGCAAGACGATCAAGCCGGCGCTGTAGATTAAGTTAAATCGGCTAGACCACCCCCTTTATATATCCGTGGAGCCAACTGCATCGCCCTGATTTCGAAGCTAGAAGAAACAGTAGGGGCAAATATCTTTGTTGTAACCCCTCTCAATAGGGGTAACATTAAAGAAATTAAATGTCAAACCCAAACTCAGGACAATTTCCGCATCATCGAAAAGTACCTCCGTAATGCTAACATCAACTTCTATACATACCAACTAAAAAGCAGTAAAGGGCTCCAGGTTGTGTTAAACGGGATTGAGCCATCGGTCCCTACTCAAGAAATAGAAGACGCGTTGGTCGAAAAAGGGTTCGCGGTCAAGTCCGTTGTCAACATCATCAACAGGAACAAAGTCGCACAGCCGCTCTTTAAACCAGATGCAAAGCGGTCGAAGCCAAATGAAGTACACCCAATCTACAACCTACAGCTTCTATTGCACAGAAGAATCACCGTAGAGGAGCCCCATAAGAGACACCAACCACGGCAGTGTAAAAACTGCCAGGAATACAACCACACCTCTTACAATTGCAATCTTAGGTCAGTGTGTGTTGGCTGCGGCGAACATCATGAAGATGGCATTTGCACCAAGGACAGAACAACGTCGCACTAAGACTACGCAACCGTGAGGAACCACACGCACTACAGAGGATGACGAGTCATCAAGGATCTTAAATCACACCTAAACGGGCGCAAACCCCCAGCTGGACCAAACATCACCTTCAACGCCTCCAAAACTACACCGGAGGAATTTTTCGCCAAGGCTGTTAGATCATCCAACATGACTGCTACAACCAGTCCTAGTGTATCCTTCGCTAGTGTGCTCCGAACTGTCCCGACCCCGTCACTCCACCATCTACAGAATCCGCAACCTATCGCAGCAGAGCTTGGCCAGCAAACTCCAAGTGGTTTAGAGGCCCTATTGATCTCACTCAATCAAAACATGACCACCACATGACCATGATCTGGATTTACGGAGCCGTACTATGGGGAAATGCAAGTACCAGCTATGCCGATATTATACAAAAAGCGCAGTCGAAGATTTTAAGATCAATCACGGGGGCCCCGTGGTATATACGAAACAACAACATTCAAAATGATCTAAATATACCTAGCGTAAAATCTGAAATAGGTATCAACAACTAAAGTATTCTGCGTAACTGGATGCACACCCAAATGTTCTTGCCTATTCCCTTACGCGAACTAATAATAGAACTCGTCTTAAAAGAAATGACAGACCAACCCAATAACAAGTGATTAGGGCCGCCTTCAATATCCCCAGGAATTATCTTAAGTACTAGACTAAGAAAAATATCTCAAACATGCAGTGTACTCGGCCCATTGCTCTACCTGCTGTACACTGCAGACTTACCAACGAGTTTAGGACTTATAACGTCCACTTTTGCCGATGACACGGCAATCCTCAGCAGATCCAAATGCCTAATACAAGCCTCTGCAAAATTAGAGGAACACCTCAAGGTGGTAGAGGAATGGCTAGCAACCTGGCGTATCCGGGTCAATGAGCAGAAATGCAAACATTATACATTTACGCTTAACAGAAGAAACTGTCCAGCTCTAATGCTAAACAACGTACCAGTTTCTCAAGCCATGGATGTCACTTACCTTGGCATCCACCTAGACAGAAGACTAACTAGGCGCTAGCACATCGAAGCAAAAAAGTCACAGCTTAAACTGAAAGCGAGTAGCCTACATTGGATCATCAATGCTTGGTCCCCTCTACGTCTGGACTACAAAGTCCTCCTATACAACTCCGTACTGAAACCCATCTGGACTTATGGAGCCGTACTATGGGGAAATGCAAGTACAGCTATGCCGATATTATACAAAAAGCGCAGTCGAAGATTTTAAGATCAATCACGGGGGCCCCGTGGTATATACGAAACGACAACATTCAAAATGATCTAAATATACCTAGCGTAAAATCTGAAATAGGTAGTCAACAACTAAAGTATTCTGCGAAACTGGATGCACACCCAAATGTTCTTGCCTATTCCCTTACGCGAATAATAGAACTCGTCTTAAAAGAAATGACAGACCAACCCAAAAACAAGTGATTAGGGCCGCCTTCAATATCCCCAGGATTTATCTTAAGTACTAGACTAAGAAAAATATCTCAAACATGTTGTTAGGCTATAGTAGATTCAACAAATATATATTAAACGTTAAAAAAAAAAAAAAATGATTTTATTTAACTGTTTTTATACCCTTGCAGAGGGTATTATAAAATTGGTCAGATGTTTGTAACACACAGAGGGAGACGTTTCCGACCCCATAAAGTATATATATTCTTGATCAGCATGAGAAGCTGAGTTGATATAGCCATGTCCGTCTGTCCGCCTGTCCGTCCGTCTGTGCGTATGCGTTTTACTCAGCCGTCTTAAGAGCTATCGGGCTGAAATTTGTTTTCGGGGTTTTTTATTACCCGGGAAAAATAAAGTATGAAAACCATCAGGATCGGACCACTATATCATATAGCTCTAGAAGAACTAGAAGAAACATTTTTATAAAAATTGGAGTATGCTATGAAATTTATATATGTGATATAAAACCCCAGATCCCAAAATTTGAATGTGATCGGATAAATATAACACAAGTTACAGGCTCTGCTACCAGCTCTGCCGGCAGCGCTGCTTGCTGTCTACTACGTCTTTCGTCATCAACAGAGTACATGCATACACACACAGACGCATCGCTACATAAACTGTATGTGTATGCGTGCGTTGCTTTGCTTTGGGAATGAGGAAAGAATAAGAACAAATTGTAAAATAGAGAGTAAAATTGTTTTGTTTGTATATTGATGAATTGAATTTTTGAATGAATTTTCTTTCCCTCGTCGCCGTTATTTGCGCTCCTATTGCAGTCTGTTGTGTGTCTATAATATAGACTCTATATCTCTTAGTCAGTGCGCTCTTTTTCTTTTAACCCTTGTGCACCCTCAATATCTTTCTTATTATTTCTGGACCTCAGAGTGAGTTATATATTTTAATAGCTGATGAACAATAAACCACTGTGTTTAATATCTCATAAGAACTTTACTTTATTTTTACTTCAATGTTACTGAACTGTGTCTACCACTGCTAGAACACGTCTTGATCGTTCGTTTGCTTGCTTATTACTAAATTTTCAATTCTTACGTAACTACGTAGGTCATATGGGTTTATAAAGAGTGACAGAGACAGAGCATACCAGACTGGCGCCAGTATATTCTAGAAAACTTAAGAAAGAATACAAAAACAAAAGGAATATGAGATGTGCAAGATCATTCATGGGTCTTTGCTTTGCTGCGTATTGCAATGTAAGTTAAATGACAATTGGTTCCTCAACATCCCGCCCCCCCCCCTGATACTCCGTTTCTGAACCCGGTAGGGCTGCAATCTTTGTGATAGGGCGAGTGACTTCTCCTGATTTGGTGAGAACCTGAACCGCTCTGACGAGGCCATCATCTCCTGTGAACACATGAGTTACCCGTCCTAAGAGCCATGCCGATGGAGGCGCGTTAGAGTCCTTGATCAGTGCAAGATTACCGATCGCAATGTTTGGTAACTTGGTGGTCCATTTCGGGCGCTGTTGTAGCGATGTGAAGTATTCTTGATGCCAACGCTTCCAAAATCCTTGAAGCATTGCTTGAACATGGTGCCAGTAGCTCAATCGATTGGTCGGAATCTGCAAATAGCTGTCTTCAGGAACTGCTGTATATGTTTTGCCAATTAAGAAATGTGCCGGTGACAGGTGGGCAATTTCAGTATCCGATGCTGTGCACAATGGTCGCGAATTAACGATAGATTCTATTTGCGAGAGCAGTGTGTGCATCTGCTCAAATGTGAGGACGTTGGTTACACGTCGCAAATGCAGCTTAACCGAGCGTACTGCCGACTCCCACTTACGACCCCAGTGTGGTGAATATGGAGGAATAAATTCCATTTAATACTTGTCCGTAAGCGCTTTCGAAACGACGTCATTGTGCTCGCGTGAAGCGAGAAGCTGTACCGAATCGTCTAGTGCGCGTTTTGCGCCGACAAAGTTACGCCCGTTATCGCTATACATTTGGGAGCATTTCCCACGACGAGCCATAAAACGTTTTAATGCCGCCAAGAATGCGTCGGTGCTGAGATCAGTGGCCAGCTCCAGATGAAGAGCTGAAGTAACCATACATACAAACAGGCAAATGTAGCCCTTTTCCTTCCTGGGGTTTCGTCCCTTGTGAACCTTCAGCAAGATAGGTCCAGCATAATCGCATCCAGTATGCTCAAATGGAAAGGCTTGTCGCACTCAAACAGCCGGTAAATTGGCCATAAACTGATTTGCTGTGTGATGGCGCTGTCTAAAACAGTTTAAACACTCATGTATGATACGTCGAATAAGATTTCGTGCGCCAATGATCCAATATTTCTGGCGAATTATTACAAACATTGCTGAAACTCCTGAATGAAGATTGATTTATGCTCATGTTTCAGCAGCAATTCCACAAGGCTATGTTGTTTCGGCAAAACTACTGGATGCTTGGCATCTGCAGGCAATTGCGACTTTTCCAAACGTCCACCCACATTCCATCTTCGTCAACGAAGGGAGATAGTTTGCTTAAATTGATCGTCGCTCCAAAGATTGCTTCCTTAAAAGCAGCTGTCTATCGTCATTGAATTGATTTTGTGCCTGTCGTAGGCAAAACTTCCTTGCTCTGGTAATTTCATCGAACTTTAGAGGTCCTGAATATTTAGACTTGCTTGATTGGATTCGATGAACGAAGCGGAATACATATGCGACCACTCGAACAGTCTGATCCAAGATGATGTTCTTCCGAGTAGTACCGCAAGTGGGGAATCCTCAATATCCTTGGAAATGGTTGTCAAGATTTTGGTTTTGAACTCAAGTTCTGCTGCTGGCTTGAGAATTGAGCAGCAAGTTGGTGGTCTATTCATTGTCTCTGAGTATAGTGTACAGTCGTGCAGCCAAGAAGTTAATTAAGTCACTCGCTAGCATGCCTCGTGATGCACAATCCGCAGGATTCTCTTTAGTGCTGACATGTCTCCAAGCGCTACGTGGTATGGTCTCTAGTATTTCTGCCGTTCGGTTGGCAACAAATGTTTTAAGTTTACAGGGTTGATGCCAAAGCCATGACAAAACGATTGTAGAATCGGTCCATGCGTGTATCTTAACATCCTTCTGGCGTAGACCAGACTTTACTGCTTGGAATAAACGAGCTAATAGTAGAGCTCCGCAAAGTTCCAATCGTGGCAACGACTTCTGCTTTAATGGTGACACTCTTGTTTTAGCTGCAATGAGTGCCACTCCGATGCTTCCATCTAGGTGTGTCACACGGTTGTAAATGACAGCAGAGTAAGCCTTTAACGAAGCATCTGAAAATCCATGCAGTTCGATGTCATCGGGTTGATTGTCTACAAATCGTGGTATCTTCATGTTCCTTAACGTAAAAATGTCCTTTCTGAATGCTTGCCAGAAGTGCGCTTGCTTCGCTGGCAGTTCCGAGTCCCAATCCAGATTAAGCAGCCATAATTCTTGGAGCAGAATTTTAAACTTGATCACCACTGGCGCCAAAATGCCCAGTGGGTCAAAGATGCGTGCCGTGTCAGACAGCACTTGTCGCTTCGTACAAGTCATATGTTCCGATAATGAAACCTTATATGTTGTCATTAAGGCCATCTTTGAGAAATCGATTGCTCGTTGCTGGCAATTCGTTTACTATTCGAGACCCATTTGCTTAGTTCCAATTGTGCCCGTGAAAAAAGGAGTATCAGCTCTTCCTTAATGTCGAGCAGTTCTTGTTCGTTCATGGCTCCTGTCAGTACGTCATCGACGTAGAAATCATCCAAACGTATCCTAGCCGCCCTTGGAAACTCGTATTCGTGATCAGTTGCCAGTTGTTCCAGCACTCCAACTGCCAGAAACGGTGCACATGCTGTGCCATAGGTGACTGTGGTCAACTTGTAATGCTTCAATGGTTCCTCAGGGTCTTCTCTCCAAAGGATTCGTTGAAAATTCTAATGTTCAGGGGCCACTAAAATCTGTCTGAACATTTTGACGATGTCCGCAGAAAATACGAATCTGTGAATTCGAAAACGCAGACGAACGTTGAAGAGGTTGCGTTGTATACATGGACCAATGTGAAGTGCGTCGTAAGGAGATCGTCCATCCCGATCTTGAAATGATCCATCGAACACCACCCGCACCTATGACTGGATGGTGTGGCAAATAGAATGACTTCTTACGTACGTTTGTGGCTTCGTCTGCAGCTACTTCCTTCATGTGACCCAGCTGGATATACTCTCTCATAAACTGAGTATATTTTAACTTCAAGCTGGCATCCTTCATTAGACGACGCTCGACTGCGAGAAAGCGCGATCTCGCTCGTTGTGGGTTTTGTTCCTTGAAGGGCAAATCGACTATGTATCTTCCATTCGAATTGCGGTTGTGGGTACGCCGGAAGTGCGTTTCGACCTTTTCATCCTCTTCGTTTACAGTTGTATGTGATGGAACTTCCTCTAGTTCCCAAAATGTTTGCAGTAGTCCATCTATATTAACCGTAGTCAGCAATGACGTAGATGATGTTTGCAATCTTGAAGTGTACACCGATGTGATTACCCATCCAAATATGGTGTTAACTGCAATAGGATGCCCTTGACCATCGCATAACTTCTCTCCGGTGAGAACTAACCAAATGCAATCATTGCCCAGCAAAATGTCGATTGAAGCGTTAGTTCTGAAGTCAGGGTTAGCCATTTGGTATCCATTAAATACCGACAGTGATGAAGCATCAATATTTTCACGTGCCAATGGTGAGTGATCTTTCCTAAAATGTGAGCCTTAATATCGATTCAATGACTCGACACAGGAGACATCATCTGTAGAGAGCAGAAACCTCTGGTTATTCCCGCCTGGACGTCTGAGATGCCCGATGTGGCAACTCGAAATGGCGAACGTGCAAGCCCCAACGTCTGTACGCACCGTTCCGAAATGAATGACAAGTCTGAAGCGCTATCCAATAAAATACGACACGTCGGCAAGGCTCCTTGAGAATTTCGGACGTGTACCAATGCAGTAGGTAGAGTGCTTCTTCGTGGGCCATTTGGCTTACTGGGTCTGGTAACATTCATCATTGCTATCGCTGATGCCTCCTCAGAAGCCTGGCCTGAGTTGCCTTGGTGCTGCTCTGCGCTATTATGCTGTGTAGAATGGCCTGCAGAATGCAGCATAGAATGATGGCGGCGCTTGCAATACTTGCAAGACGACTTCGAGCCACAAGCGCTTACTCCATGACCAGTTCTCAAACAATTAAAACACATATGTTTCTCCTTCGCAAAGGTGTAATGTTGCTTGACAGTCAAGCTCTGGAATTGAGGACAAGCCGATAGTATGTGCTCAGTACTATGACATTTCATACAATTACCTGCAATGGCAAGCATGGTGCATGCTTGCCTTTTTCCTTTTTCATCCCTCGGTTTACTCGCTGCATGCTCGACAACTTGACTGAGCTCAAGGCGATCGCATCGTGAGTCCAAAAACTTGAGCAACTCTTCAATGGTAGGATTTTCAATATCTTGGCTTTTGTCGATCCATTCACGTCGGGTAGCCTCATCAACCTTGTTGATGAGCAAGTATATGAGCCAACAGTCACGGCCCGTTTGTCCAGAAGCGTCTAAAGCCCGAATAACATCACTGGCTCCGCAAATCAGAGCGCGTAGCGATGATGAGTTTTGCCCAACAGCTTTTGGCAAGGCGGTGAATGTGTCCATCAGTAAATTCACCAAGTAACGGGGCTTTTCATATCGATCACTCAATGATTTCCATGCAGCGTGGTAATTTGCATCCACTACTGGCAAATGTTGGATGAGTATCGCTGCTTCTCCTATGACGCATGACTTCAGGTGATGAAACTTTTGGATATTCGTCAAAGGTGTCTTTCCGTGAATGGTACTCTCAAACAGGTCTTTAAAGGCATGCCATTCCTTGTAATCTCCACCGAAGGGCTTGATGTTGATTTTCGGTAATTCACAATCTCTTGTTGCCGGTGTTGCAACCGACTGTGAGCCTGACGAAGACGAAGATTGCTGTGGCGAGAGCAATCTCTCAACCAATAGTTGCTGCTGCTCCATTTGCCGTTGCTGGTGTTCCATTTGACGCTGCATCTGGAGTTGTAGTTGTTGCTGTTGATTTTGCATTTGTTGCAGAATTCCTTGGAAGAGCGAACCATCGTTGCCAGCCGCGCCGATTTCTTCCAACTTGCCAGACGTAGCCAAGGTAGCTCGTAAAGCCTTAAGGCGGGCATTTGCTCTTTCATATTTCTCCTCGTATATCTCGAAGTCTTCGGTAGGGTCCACATAACCCTCTAGTTTGTCGTATTTGGCCAATTCGTCGCCAGACTTCGCATTGGACAACGTTTCCAATTTGGTGTCAATTGTGAAGACGTCGGCATCCTGTGCAGGATTCTCTGCATATCCATATATGCGGGTAATGGTTGTCTTCAATCTTCCTCTGGCTTTTATGAATGTTTTCATTTCCTCCATGATGAAATGCCAAGAAATTTCCACTGCTTGTGTGGACCAAAAAATTCAAGACGCGTGTTTTTCCTAGAGATGTGTTCCCTCACGATCTCTCGATTATATCGATAACAGATACCGCCACCGTTTGTCCGCGCTTTTTCCAATAAGCACGCGATTGCCTATTCGATAGTAGGGCAGAACTATCGACTACTAACTTTGAGGTTAACAATTAATTGCAACCACGTTGCAACAAATTATTAAGCAATAAGTAACAAACAAACAATGCCCAACGATCCGGCTCGAAGGACCAAATTATGATGAACAATAAACCACTGTGTTTAATATCTCATAAGAACTTAACTTTATTTTTACTTCAATGTTACTGAACTGTGTCTACCACTGCTAGAACACGTCTTGATCGTTCGTTTGCTTGCTTATTACTAAATTTTCAATTCTTACGTAACTACGTAGGTCTTATAGGTTTATAAAGAGTGACAGAGGCAGAGCATACCAGACTGGCGCCAGTATATTCTAGAAAACTTAAGAAAGAATACAAAAACAAAAGCAATGTGAGATGTGCAAGATCATTCATGGGTCTTTGCTTTGGTGCGTATAGCAATGTAAGTTAAATGACAATTGGTTCCTCAACAATAGCAAAAAATTCTTTTTTTTTTGTTACTATTTCTATTATTAGTACCTCATAATGCCTGTCTGTTCGGTTAAAAATTGTTTGCAGCCCGCCCCACCACTGAATAGTTTTATTTACTGTTAGATGTGTAGAACTACATGTTAAGTGCGTTGGTTTTACATGCAGGGTAAAAGGTCGTTTAGATTAAAATAGGATCTCAAATGGGGTTGTGAGTTGTAGTGAACGCGTAGTGAATGGTGTATCGTGGATTGACACTAAAGCAGTTAAGGGCATGAGAAGACTTCCCTTTACATTTTACTTTGTAGTAGCATATAAGAATTGAAGAATTTACTGTACCAAGAGAACGCGACGGACGCAAAAATAAATGGAAAACTACTAACGTCGTCTAATCTGATTGTGGCAAGGGAAGTTTTGATTCATCGAATCCAACGAGTGGCAGAAAAAGAGAGAGAGTAGAGAAATTGGCCAACATTTTGGCGACCGTGACAGGACCAGAAACTTGCTGTGAAATAAGTTTTGGTTCAATTGCAACTAAGTTGGACTCGTTGTTTCATAACTTCTTAAGCTACCACAAGTTTCCGAAAAGGGATTGCAAGAGGCAATCAATCATCAAACCCCCGTTGAGACATCTAGGAAGAAAAGTCGACATTATTAATGCATATGATACCACGTTAAACTCTCCACATACTGCAGTTAAGTCATTGGAATAAAACCGCAAGTATTCAATCAAACAATTACTGTACTCGCACATGTCCAATAAGAGAAAACCGAACAGTTATATTTTCGTCGTTTGTCATTCCACTCTTTACATATCGAACACAAACAAGCGTGAGTGCCTGCGCCAACTGTACATCAAAAAACAGTTAGGTTTGCCAACATACACATATAACTATTCAACATTCGCGTTGGTTCTGCTACTTGGAGGTGTTGCTGGCGTTTATTGAAACATTATGGGCAAAGACGGTTCAAACACTCCCGTAAGCTCAAAGGGAACAGACAAATAAGAAATCTTAGATCCCAGCGGACTCAGTTTGAAAATCATATTGGAACTTTACATGAAAAGATCATTGCTACTAGCGACCAAGAAGATGCCGATACACTAGACTGCAGACTCCAAATACTTAAATCTCATTATAGGCAAATTACTCACATTCAAACACAAATTGAAAATTTGCACGTAATTGATAAAGAGTGCAGTAATTTAGATGAAATGTACATAAAGGTCAAGGTACATTTATTGTCTCTTTTACAAAAGAAACGTTCAACGGGACCAGTAAACACATCGGATATGAGTTTTATGAGTTCTTCAATGTCTCCTACAGTGGTTCACAGTCAACAATTACCTAAACTGAAATTACCCAGTTTCGATGGTAAATATTCAGCGTTTAAGAGATTCAAATCGTCTTTCCTGAATCTAATTCACAACGATACCCACATGCCAACAATTGATAAGTTCAATTATCTTTATTATCTTCTCGAATGTTTATCGGGACCTGCACTGGAGGTCGTGCAGTCGTTCCAAGTTACCGAACAAAACTACAGTCAAGCTTGGTCAAGATTAGAAGCTCGCTACGACAACGACGTTCTAATCTTCCATGATTGTATATCGAGTCTGTTCAATTTACCATTAGTCAAGCAACCAGAAGAAAGACTTTTGCAGAAGCTCAACGATAATGCGTTCGCTATACGCGGATCACTTCTTACACTAGGATCAACTGAGGAAATAATGAATAACATCATGATTCACATACTTCTTACGAAGGTTGATGCCGAGACCAAAGTCGTCTACGACGAAAAGCAAAGCTTCGACAAGCTTTCAACGTGGGAGGAATTCTGCACAATTCTTCATCGCCGCTGCCAGTCCCTAGAAAGTCATCAGACAGGTCAACTCGGTCAGCGCAACAGTTCACTAGGAGGAAAACGACCATCAACGTCAAAGGCATTCCTCAATATTAACTCTCAATGCTTACACTGCCATTCGACGGCACACTATGTTAGTAATTGTAAATCATTTGGAGAGTTATCGCTACAACAAAAGTTCGAAACAGTCAAACGGACAAATCCATGTCTTAACTGTCTGCGCACTGGACATCGCGTCAAGGATTGTCCCTCACTCTCCCGGTGCAAGGTGTGCCGATCGGCTCATCATACGTTATTGCATCAATTCGCCCCCACCCCGATAAAAAACCTATCATCATCGATTCAATCTGTTAATCCAATAACTAATTCACAAAGCACTTCGTTATTAACGAACACTGATAAAAAGGGGATGCGCATTACAGCATTGGTTCACATAATCGATAAGTCTGGCCAATTACATACTGTACGGGCTCTTTTAGATTCATGTTCTGAATTTAATTTTATTACAGAAGAGACTGCCAAGCGGCTAAATCTAAACACAATGCGTTTGCCACAATACGTTCTAGGCATTCATCATTTACGTGGTCCGCCAACTTTGCCGTCATTAAGAAAATTTGTGCTCAGCAACCACACGAGCATATCGATACATCAAATTGGACCATACCTACGGATATCAATCTAGCCGATCCGTATTTCAACGAGCCCCACAAGATACACATTTTAATAAACACGAATGGGCTGTTTGCAGCAATCCTCTATGGTCAGCAAGGCTTGGGCGAAAACATGCCAATTTTAATCAACACGGAATATGGATGGATAGTTGGTGGAAATTTGGAAACCACACAAGAAAGGCCTCGACAACAATGTTTATTGGTACATGTCAGCCCATCACTTGATCTTCTAGTTAAAAGATTTTGGGAAATTGAAGACTGTGAGTTTGTTGGTAACCGACAAACCAAAGAAGAACAGGAATGCGAAAGCCATTTTTGTAAAAATGCAATTGTAAAATCGGATGGAAGACTCCAAGTTCGACTTCCATTTAAGGAACCCCCAGAGAAATTAGGATTCAAATCCTTAGAAAATCGTCTCGACCGCGACGATCAACTAAAAAAGGCATATGTAGATTTCATCAACGAGTAGGTAAAACTTGGCCACATGTCTACCAAAACTGTCGCAAGCCACAACGAACCGCATTATTACATACCTCATCATTGCGTGTTGCGTCCGCAAAGCGTTACTACGAAACTTAGAGTTGTGTTTGATGCTTCGGCTAAAACATCATTGGCCCACAATTCAACAAGACCTATTTATAACATTTCTATCATTTCGTCTGAACAGGTATGCACTTACAGGCGACATAGCCAAGATGTATAGCCAATTTGTCATAGATCCAAGAGACCGGAGATTTCAGCGCATTGTATGGCGACCAACAAAACAGAAGAACTAAAAACTTACGAGCTCAACACCGTGACATGGCATGTCAGCTGCACCCTTCTTAGCTATCAGAGGCGTTCACCATATTGCCGATTTGTACTCACATGATCATCCTATAGGAGCTAAAACATTACGCAACGACTTATATGTGGATGACTTGCTAACCGGAGCTGGTAGCGTAACCCAGCTTCAACACATTAAAAATGATAAAGTAGACATCTTAGCACAGGCTGGATTGCATCTTACAAAATTTAGTAGCAACTGCAAGGAAATTACGAAAACTTCAGAGGACGAAGTATTTATCGCCATGGAAGATCAAGACACTACCAAAACTCTGGGAATGACCTGGATGCCCAGCAGTGACATCTTTACATTTCGATACATTTGTGACCACCAAGAACCATTTACTAAACGATCAATTCTTTCAGTAGTAGCAAGAATGTTTGACTTGCTGGGATTCATAAGTCCGGTCATTGTTCGGTGCAAAATTCTTATGCAAGACTTGACACTCAAGGGCCTAGATTGGGATGAGCCTGTCGATGGTCGAATTAAGGAAAGTTGGAAAGAACTTTTACAGGATCTTAAAGACTTATCAAATCTACAAATACCACGATATGTGAACACATCAAAAACGTATGGATGCGAAATACACGGATTTGCTGACGCATCCGAAAGAGCGTACGGATGCTGTCTTTATGTTCGATCGGAACTCCCGAGTGGAGTCAAAGTCACTTTAATCGTTGCGAAATCAAAGATAGAACCCACCAAGACACAGTCTTTGCCTAAGCTAGAACTGTGCGGAGCATTGTTGCTCAGTCGGACTTGGCGCAAATTCGAAAGGACATTAAAATTATACATCGACAAGGTATACTTTTGGACCGATTCAAAAATTGTTCTGCAATGGCTAAAACTTCATGCATCAACACTAAATTGTTTTGTAGCAAATAGAGTATCAGAGTTACAACAACACACGGAAGAAATAATATGGAAGCACGTCCCTTCTAACAAGAATCCAGCAGACATTGTTTCTCGTGGTTGTGGGACATCAGAGCTGCAAACAAGCATGTGGATAACAGGGACAACATTCTTAAAATTGTCTAAGGCCAAATGGCCAATTCTTAGGGAACCACTTCCGCCGCCTATCGAAGTAAGAACCAAGTCAGCACTTCTTTGTAGCAGAGCAGACAACGCTAATTCACAATCTATTCTAAATATGATCATAAATACTTCTTCATCATATATTCGAATCGTTCGATTTGTTTCATACCTCTATCGCAGCGTGAACAAAGTGAAGCCTGATCGCACTCTAAGTTCATCATCAATAGCCGATATTCGGATTACTGAGACAGAAATGTATCAATCGTTTTGGAAAATTGTTGCACTAATACAACAAGAATGTTATGCTGATGAAATATCTTTACTAAAAAACAAACCTTAACACCGTGTCTACAGCGTTTGACACCATTCATGCACACAATGACATTTGGACAAACTGCAGTATGTGTAATGAGAGTCGGAGGACGTCTCGAAAACGGAGACCTTCCATTCAACGCCAAGCACCAGGCCCTGCTACCTCAAAATCATCGTTTTACCAAGCTATACATCGTTTTACCAAGCTGGCCCAAAGTTTATTTTATCTCTTTTATGAGAACGAATTTGGGTAATCAACGCACGAGGGTTGATTAGAAAAGTTGTGCGAAGCTGCATCAGCTGCTTTCACTTTAAACCTCGCCTCGTGACTCAACTGATGGGCAATCTTCCTGCTGATCGACTACGAGCTGAAAGACCATTCATAGTAACAGGAGTAGATTTTTGCGGCCCACGTCTTACAGGATTCGCGGAAAGCCGCCGTACAAAACATATGCCGCAATTTTTGTATGTTTTGCTTCAAAGGCGATTCATATTGAATTAGTCTCCGAATTGTCAACAAATGCATTTCTGCTTTGTATACGTAGATTTTTAGCGAGCCGTGGTGTACCGTTGCACATGGTGTGCGACAACGCAGACGTCATAGATCACATAAAAACATATAGTTCAATTAAAGGATTTAACTTTTGCTTTATTCCCCCTAAAGCTCCACACTTTGGCGGCCTCTGGGAAGCGTCAGTAAAATCAGCGAAGACACTGGCTCTGAAGAATATTTCAAACGCATCTCTTACTTTCGAGGAACTACTCACTGTGTTCTCGGATGTGGAAGCTATCCTTAATTCAAGGCCAATAGCACCCACTTCAGATGACCCCAACGATTTTAATGCTCTCACTCCTGGGCATTTGGTGATTGGAACCGAATTAACGTCAGTACCAGAATCATTACTTTACCATTCCACGGACCCTCCCGGAACGGAACTTCGGTATCTGGATAGATGGCAGCGAGTGACCTATTTGAAACAACAATTCTGGACACTGTGGGCACGGGATTATGTTCATAACTTACAACGACGCACCAAATGGATTTACGAAAAAGCAAATGTGGCCTTGGGACAACTACTTATAGTACATGAAGACAACGTGCCGGCTCAACATTCGACTCAAAATTCGAGTAGTCGAACTTAGGACTGCAAAAGGAATCTTCAAAAGGCCAATTCACAAGATCGCTCCGCTTCCAGAATAATTTATTTGAAAGTTGGTTCTTTTAACAGGGGGAGCATGTTGGAGGAGAACTTCTTAATTTACATTCATTAACTTAATTATTCTGAAATATTAACCATTGGGTTAAATAGCTAAACTATCGATATATCGCAAGCTCAAAGAGAGTTTAATATAGCATCACTGTTGGCTCTCTTCTTGCGTTTCCCTTTACATTTTACTTTGTATTACTCTCTCTCGTAGCATATAAGAATTGAAGAATTTACTGTACCAAGAGAACTCGATTGCGACGGACGCAAAAATAAATGGAAAACTACTAACGTCGTCTAATCTGATTGTGGCAAGGGAAGTTTTGATTCATCGAATCCAACGAGTAGCAGATTATAATTATGGCCGAGAAATTCGCCAACAGCTACTTAAAAGGATATCTTGACGGATGGGATGGGGTTCATGCCTAGTCTTATCGTACTTCACAATTAAAGAAAAATGAAGTGCACTATCGGACATGCTAAAGAAAATTGACCAAAATAAGTATGAGCATTATCACTTTTTGTAAACTAAGACCCAAATCTGTGGACCTGTCAAGAAAATGTGGGGATGCTATGCTGGTAAACGCATCTCCCTTTTCTACCCTACAAGACTACAAAATAATTATACTAGCGATACATTCGGTATGGATTTCATGTAGGTGACAGAATTTCAATGTTTATTTACAATTCATATTGATTTCAAAGTTCTTAAACGCGACCAATATCATTAAATTCGTTTCACATTATATTTTACAAAAAGATTCAAAAAGAAATAAAAGAAAAGAAAATTTCTTACGGCCAGATATATATGTACATATATCTCTATGCGAATCTCTATTACAAAATTTAAATGAGGTCTAAAGAGCCAAATTATACATTTTAATTAATTTATAACTCATACTCAAACCTTCCTTGCGCTGATCGATGAGCCCGTCGAAAGCGTTGAAGCTGTGAAGTTAAGTGGTTATTTTAAATTAAAAAAATGTTTATAGTATTGTTATTTATACGATCTTGCCAAAACATTTACATATAAATTGAATTATTCAAAAAATTATAATCAGTGCGGATTATCTAAGTCGCTGCCCGTTGTCGGCAGCATCAGACCCTGATTAGCATCGGTGATAGGCTTATGAGCAATTAGCAGCAACGCCAATCGTAAGTGCTGAGTCGATTGCCGCTTTAACATCGAAGGACCCCTTATTGGCGAAAGTATCAAACTGGGTGTTAAGGGAATGGTCCGACATGAAATTGGAGCAATCAGATAATGTCTTTCATACTATTGCCGTCGGGAACAGCTCTTTACAAACAAAGAAGTCTTTGGGGAAATCGCGCCGTTCCACTAAAATCCAGAAAAAGAATTCTAGCTGTTCTACATTCCGATTATCCAGGCATTGTAAAAATGAAGGTGTTAACGCGTAGCTATGTTTGGTGGCCAAGCATTGACGCAGAGATTGAGCTCATTGTTAAGAAATGTATTCCATGCCAGCAGAATCGTAATCATTCATAGGCACCGGTGCGTCATTGGGTATCTATGTTTGGTCGCCAAACATTGACGCAGAGATTGAGCTCATTGTTAAGAAGTGTATTCCATGCCAGCAGAATCGTAACGATCATTCAGAGGCACCGGTGCATCATCGGGAGTCAGCCAAGCCTCCGTGGTCCCGTTCAAGGAAAAACCTTTCTTCTGTTCGTGGATTCTTACTCAAAATGACTAGGGGTTGCTGTCGTTAGCTCCACTTCTACATCAAAAGGTCTCACGTGAAGAGGTAATTTTAGATCAAGACCTACTTGTTTAAAAAATATGTTATTCAACGGTCTGGGCGCTAAGATCTACCAGACAGTTAATTTTTCGGATGCACTAGAACTGAGGGAGCTGGGTAGTTCTGCACATCGCCTCTGCTGTTTTCCGAAGGTTTACAATTTTGAAATTTAGGCTTATATACGCATTGATGAGGTAAAGAGAATGGGCAATTGACAAACGAATTTATGCGAAAAACTAAATTAAATATATATTTGATCTTAATTTCACCAGTATACTCGTCACAACACAAAATTTATATCACTGCACTGAACTTTAGGAACCACATTGGTCTTTCTTGTAGCTTGCACTTGCCTTTAGGCTTGAATTAAGATGCGACTGTGTTAAATAAGTCAATCAGAATAATTCGACCCCGCAGAAAATGTAAGGCCGTTGAATTGTCGTAGCGGCTTACAACATGCTATCAATAATGACAACTATTCACACGCCGGACTGTGCATTTGGCACGTTTTGCAATCGAATAATCGTCTAAGAGGTGGACCGCTTATTGTCAAACGAAAAGACTTGTAACTCGGACTGTCTCGTCTGCTGCGAATAGTTCAGGTGTACGTTGTGTCGTTGTGATTACAGCCGCCGATTTGCGGTCATAGTTTGCTAAATGACCAACAAGAACCGATGCAGCAATTTGCTCGTGGTTCATGCCACGCCATTTTGTAAGAAGTGACGTCATTAGCCGACTCGCACACACGGCAAGACACTCTTCAGAATTTTTTTGAGAGACACACACAGGGAGTGAGAAAAGTGCGGACGCGTTTACTTGCCTTCGTCTGTGTTTTTCAAGTTGGAACGTTTTCCCTTCTGAAAATTTAGGAAC
The DNA here is from genome assembly GCF_018902025.1 of Drosophila willistoni. NCBI lineage: Eukaryota > Metazoa > Arthropoda > Insecta > Diptera > Drosophilidae > Drosophila > Drosophila willistoni. The sequence continues at coordinate 11,058 of NW_025814153.1, read as the reverse complement.
TTTTGGTATCGCCGGTGTGAAGTGCAAATGTCTACTCACGTATGCCCATTGGTCTGCCGTTCCGTCGCTGCTTGCTGGGATTCCGATCTTCAGTTTTTTTCCCCCGGTCGCTGGGTCAGTGTTCCTGGGCCTGCAGGAGGGGAGCGGGGGCCTTTTTCTTTGCCCGCCCATTTGCAGCTCAAGTGGTATTGGTGAGGTGGACTTTTTCACGCTCATTAGCTGTGTTGTGTCCTCCTTTGGCACGTGCAGAAAAAATACCAGCTGCTGCCAGGTTTGCCACACATAGATATAAATCTAATCAGCTGAGTTACCAGCACCTGTCTGGCTCGCCTCAATCAGCTGATCGTAACCCACGCTCTGCCCTTAATAAATTCTTCTGCATACTTCCTGGCTGTCTCTGTTATTCGCCGTAACAGACATTCGGATACTAGCAGAGTTCTGAGGGCGTGGCGGCAAACGGTCTGCTTGGCGTTGGGTGTGAGTCTTAGCCGCTGGTGCAAAATTCCTGGGTTCGACTCCCACCTTCGGAAATTTCTCTATATCGTTTTCTTATTCCATATTTATTTATTTATTTAAACGAAATTAAATTTGTATAGTCTGGCACTAATTTGTTTTCCATAGTAGTTTCTTTGAATACATAGTTCTGTTTACTGTTCCTTGTCTATTGTCGGGCTGCGTCAATAGGGGCAATTGTTGGTGTCGCCGCCGAGTTGGAGCGGCATAACTCCCAGCGTTGCGGCAAGAGGAAATTCTTGTCCTGCGAGGGAAATTGCCTCTACAACGCGCGGCCGAGTCAATAATGATGAAGCGGACGCCGCCACCGCAGCGGCAACAGGTGGCAAGACCTCTTGCACCCGCCCCGTCGGTGCCTGTGGCAACACCAGACGCTGCCCTAGTAGTGGATGCTCACGAGGCAACGCCAAAAGGCTTAGAAGCCCATCTGTTGGGGCTGAGGGGGACCGATGGCGAGGCAGCCAATAACGGGGCCTGCATTAAAAAAGGCAAGGTGGGGCAGGTGCGGCCTACTTGCAACGAGTTGGAGGAAATGGGCCATATTCTGGCCTCAATTGCTACCCATTATAGCAGAGATAAGGATGCTAGTGGCAAAATTAACCGCAGCATCACTAACGAGTTTAGGGAGAAGGTTGCTCGGCTGCGAGAACTTGCACGTAGCAGTGATCGCCTTGCTTCAAGACAAAGGGCCGATCTCGCAATTGCCAGTGGCGTGTGCCACTTGCAGCATGTCTCCACCTAAACGTGTGAGTAGGCAACAGCAAACCGAACTGGTGAATTCACCGTCTAAGCGGGATAAGCTGTGTCAAACGTCATCATTCGATGACTCAGGTCGTCACCAAGCGAGGCCACACCAGCAGAAGACGCAACAGAAGAATCGCCAACACCCACAGAAGTCGTCTACACGGCTTCAGACGGCGCAGTACCAGCAGGGGCAGCAATAGCTCCATCAGCAGAGCCAATCCAGTCAAATTGGATCACAGCAACAAGTCATGCAGCACCAGCAGCTACACCCGTCTGATGTGGAGCAGCCTAGGGCACAGCAAAATGCCCAAAGCAGCCAAGAATGGGTAAAGGTGGGCCCTTCGAGGTCCTCCCGCAAGCCTAAAGCGAAAATCAGTGGGAAACTTCAGAAATCCCGCGCGGAGGCGCCACTAATTCAGGCTAACGAAGGCTTGAGTTATAGCCAAGTTTTAGAGTGTGTGACGAGGCGCACTGACGGGCAGCTGGATCACGTCTGTGAGCACGTATTGCGAGTTCGACGCACCGCTAAAGATGGGCTTCTTCTGGAACTCCGGAAATGCACAGCTGACACAACCCAGTCCCTTAAGGAGGCGATCAGTCAAGTCCTTGGCGAGGAGGCAGGTGTGAAAGCTCTAACCCGCCATAAGGCTGTAGCCATTCACGGCATGGACGAGAAAGCGACGCCCCAGGAATTAGTGGCTAAGCTGGCTGACCAAGCCAAAGTCGAGGCGACGTCGCTTAGAGTAAGAAGCTTCCGGTCTAGTTTTCGGAATACGATGTCAGCCGTGGTTTGTGCTCCCGAGACAGTGGCATTAAAACTCCTAGAGGTGGGCAGAGTTCGAAGTGGATGGATAGCTGCCGAATAAAGGAGCTAGAAGCGCAACCTGCGCGCTGTTTTCGATGCCTATGTGTTGGCCACATCGCGATGCATCGCCGCAAACTGCCCAAGCGACACAGATAGGTCAAATTGCTGCTTCAGGTGTGGCAATCCTGGTCACAAGTCTGCAGACTGCTCGGCCGCCGTCAAGTGCTTTTTATGTGCCGAGATGGGCTTGAGTCCCTTAAACCACATAGCGAGTAGCCGCGCGTGCCCATCCAGTGGTGCCCAGAGGATGCAGAAAGACGCCAAATGACTCAGCCCCATTTGAAGTTCTTGCAGTTGAACCTGAATCACTGCATAGCGGCTCAGGACCTGCTTCAGCAGACTGTGCGTGAGTTGTCGGCGGATATAGCTCTACTGAGTGAGCCCTACAGAGTAGGAGAAAGTGGTCGCTGGGCCAAGGCAGCGTGCGGCAAAGCAGCAATTTGGTGCTGCGGTAGTAACGTGCTATTCATGCAGGACGTCCTATCTGCGGACGGCTTTGTCAGAGCGCGGATCGGCAGAAACTGGGTGTACAGCTGCTACCTTGCACCCAGCCTGTCACTGGAGCGTTTCGGAAGCATTCTAGACAGCATCTCGAACGACGCAAGAGGACGCCAAGGTCTCATCATCGGTGGGGATTTCAACGCGTGGACCACCTAGTGGGGCAGCACCCGTACTGACGCCCGCGGCCGTATTCTTCTTGAAGGTTTTGCCAACTTAAGCATATTTCTGCTTAACGTCGGCACACAACACACTTTCCGAAGGGCCGGCACAGGATCGGTGGTGGATCTTTCCTACGCCAGCGACAGTATTGCTGCTTCGGCTGTTTGGAGCGTAGGCATGGCATACTCTGCCAGCGACCATGAAATAGTGACATTCTCCGTAGGCAGAAACAGGCACCCGCCAGCGCGAACGTTACCGCTTCGGAAATCCTTCAAGGTGGACGCTTTCAACCCGCTTTTGTTCGCTGAAAGCCTGGAAGGACTCACGGAGTGCCCCAACACAAACGCAGAAGAGGCTACGAACCTGATCATGTCGAGACTCGATGAAGCGTGTGTTGCCAGCATGGCCCAGCGAGGGTCATTCTCGCGCCACCACACCCCAGTCTGCTGGTGGAACGAGGCAATCGCTGATGCCAGAAGGGCTTGTCTTCGAGCGAGACGGCTATATCAGCGGGCAAGACATTCGCTCAACTTCGAGGCTCTCGGTCCAGAAGGCGGAGGAAAGCCCTTAAGGTGGCGATCAGGGATAGCAAGCGTGAATGTTTCCTCGAGCTATGTGATTCGGCAGAACAAGACCCTTGGGGCAAAGCCTACCAGACTATTTTTTTTTGTGGTCAAACGAGTACACGGAAACAGGCAGTCATCCCCATCAGACACAACCACTGTACGCTCCATCGTCAGCAGCCTCTTTCCCGACGCCCCGGAGTTAACGCATGTGTCTCCCTTGGGGACACACCTTCAAGTGGAAGAATGCTGGCTTGCTGAGGTCATCGAGACGGTGAGGCGTCAAAAGCCAAATAAAGCCCGGGTCCCGACTCTATCCCAACATCGCACTTAAACTGGCAGTAACGATACTCCCTCATGTATTCACGGAGTTGTACTCAAAATGCATAAGAGAAGGAGTCTTTCCCACCAGGTGGAAGTTACAAAACCTTGTGTTGTTGCCCAAGCCCGGAAAACCACCAGACGAGGCATCCTCGTATAGGCCCATTTGCCTGTTGGATACAGCTGGCAAGGTGCTAGAGTCGATGCTTTGCTCGAGACTGGAGTCGGCGATATTTGCAGGCGGGGGCTTATCCGAGCACCAGTTCTGATTCAGAAAGGCCAGATCCACAATCGACGTAATAAACCGTGTGGAACGCGTTTAACTCAGCAAGGTGGGATCGCATACTGGACGCGCTGGCAACATTCAATATCCCAAGCTACCTGATGAACTGCGTGCGGAGCTACTTTCGCGACAGGAGAATCCTTGTTCCACAAGGATCCGTCCTGGGCCCCTTGTTATGGAACACCATGTACGACGGAGTCCTGCGCCTTGAGTTCGAGCAGCACACACACATTGTCGGGTTTGCTGACGATGTCGCTCTGGTGGTTTTGGCGAAGAACCTTCACGTCGCCGAAGAACGTTGTAGCGTGGCGATAGCCAAAGTTGGCCACTGGCTATCGGCCGCAGGGCTTGAATTGGCAGCGCAAAAGACCGAGGCGGTGCTCATTAGCAGCCGGAAGCGCGTCGAAACCGCAACAATCAGAGTAGGTGACTCCCTCGTGGTATCCAAGCGTGCCATTAAATACCTAGGTGTCATGCTTGACACCAGATTGTCCTTCAAGGAGCACTTAGAATACTGCAGTAGCAAGGCAGCTGCGTCGGCCCGGTCCCTAGCCAGTATATTGCTGAATACGCGTGGCCCGAAGCAAGGACGGCGCCTGCTACTATCGAGCGTAGTAAAATCCACTGCCCTGTACGCAGTTCCTTCGTGGATTAAAGGTGTGGAGGTTAGGAGCTACAGGAGGAGCCTCGAGTCGACTCATCGTCTAAGTGCTATTAGGGTGTGTAGCGCTTTCCGCACCATATCCGATGACGCAGCTCTGGTGATCGCTGGAATGATGCCCATCGATGAATGTGCGGCAATTGCGTCGGCCACGTTTGTAGCATCAAGGCAATCAAGTGGCAGCAACATAACCCAACCAAGAGGACAGGCGCGACTCATGGCATGGCAGCACTCCATGCGCAGATGGCAAGAGAGGTGGGACTCCTCGCCCAAGGGACGGTGGACCCATGCACTAATCCCGGACATCACACAATGGGTGTCGAGGAAGCATGGTGAGGTTGACTACTACCTTACTCAGCTCATGAGCGGTCACGGGTGCTTCAGGAGTTACCTGAAGAGGTTCCACCACGATGTCTCCGACGAGTGCACATGTGCTGCAACACTGCCCAAGATTTGACGAGGAAAGACACCGGTTGGAGAGGGTCATGGGCGAGCCGGTGACGCAGTGTAACGTCGCCGGGATGATGGTCGCAAACTCTAACGTGTGGCAGGCGGCCGCCGCCTTCGCCGCACACGTGATGAAGAAACTTAGGCAGTTGGAGAGGGAAAGGTCGGCGAATTAAAGAAGCACAAAGTCGTCCCGCAGTAACCGTAATCCTTTTTTCATTATGCCCGACTTCGTATGTTTGTTCCCTTGTTATGTTATTTGTAATTATGTTAGCAATGTTTTAAATGAAATAAAAAAAAAAAAAAAAAAAACTCTTCAGAATTTCGGTGGCGTTCAACAAATTCAAATAGTTGCGGCGGGTGTCTCCGAGTTTTCGTATCTTTGCTCGAAAAGCTGTCCAAGCTGTTCCATTGATGACTGGGTAGCAAATCTGCGACAACCACTTTCAATGGTTTTTCTTTAGAACGATGTCGATGACGATGAGAGTTAAATTTCGGTAAAACAATTTCACCATCTTGTCGAGGCTTACTAGGCGATGCATGAAAAGTTTTTGATAGCTCCAGAAGTTTCGATTTTGTTGTTCTAATAAATGCGAAACTGCTCCTCATTTATTGTTGCTCTTGAGTTAGATCCCACTTCTGATATCGGCGAGTTGAGGATTTCAGGGATTCCTGAATCGTTGTTTCCATTACTGGCTTCCATTTTTGTCACTAGGTTTGTGCAGCGAGTCTCGACGTGCGTTCAGGTTGAACTCCAAAAGGAAAAGAGACTGAATTCTCTTAACCGCACATATCTAGTGTTAAACAGTTCTACATCAGTCATGTTATTCATTACTAAACACTGATCGATTCGTCTTAAAAGTAGGCACACAACAAATGGTGATTTATCTCATTATAGAGATGTACGGACGAACTTTAGGGGGGAAGGAAACTAGCGAGTGCCGGTCTAGCGGCCTCAGAAGTCTCAACGATCTTTTGCTCGGATCCGGTTAGAAGTCAGCACATTTATAGGTGGACACTTTTGGGCGCCAATCTCTTTCTAGGTATCCCTTGAATGCCTCATAAATTATTGGGGAGTTTAGACTGCTTCCCCGCAGGAGGGGTATATACGTGTATATTTAATCAGGCTCAATTTATTGATCTCGGCACCAATTTAAAAGGGTCTCTTGGCCGAGAAATTACCAGGCCCTTTTCGGGTACAAGAGAATGCTCTTCCCTGGGCAATTGACAAACGAATTTCTGCGAAAAAACTAAATTAATAACCTGCTAAATATATATGTATTTGCTCTTAATTGCACCTGTATAGTCTGTATGGTCTTTCTTGTAGCTTGCACTCGCCCTTAGTCACTTTTTTATAATTAACTTGACAATAACCGTGCTCACATTGCAGCATATCATGCATTCCATCGTGGAAGATAAAATGGAACTTTTCATGCGGCAAACAAGAATAGTATGATAAGTCTATCCGACAGTTTTCTTACACTCTCGCAAAGAGTTTAAAGCTGCCTAGTCTCAGTTTTGTAGTTTAGCGCTACTGAGTCTCGAATGCGTAAGAAGGCGGGAGAACAGACTTCTGATTTGTCCTTGCGTTGCAGGTCTCCACATCTATATCGGTTCCGACCCCTTCTCAACCGATCAAACTCCAATTCCGTAGTCGTGTCCGTTTTGTCTGGATAGAATCTACACCCATGGATATTGCCGTCAGCGATTCTAGTAATAGTAAAATAGTGAAATTATCCGAGATGAATTCTACATGGATGATTTAATGACTGGAGGTATTACCGTACAAGAATCAAAACGCAAAGTCAACAGTTTCCAGAGAGCTGGAAAAAGCAGAAATGAATTTGAGAAAATGGATTCGAATAATCGAAATTATTGAAGAGGTTATTGATACAGGCGATAATAAAGTATTAAAAATTGATGAGAACGAGGCAATTAAAACCTTGGGGTTGCAGTGGGAACCAATTAAAGCGAATTTAAGTTTAAGGTACACTGTGACGAGAACAGAAAGGTGAATAAAAGAGGTGTGCTATCCACACTAGCCAAGATTTATGATCCACTAGGTTGGCTAGCACCTGTAACGGTAATAGGCAAATTATTTATGCAGAAGTTGTGGCTAGCACAGCAAAATTGGGGATCAAGAGTTATCCGATAACGAAACAACAGAATAAAAATCCTTCAGGATAATTTGGTCTATCTGGAAGAAATCAGACTACCCCGATGGATCAAGACCAGCCTAATATTTTGTTACAGATTCATGGACGCTTCAGAAAAGGCTATGCTGCTGTGGTATATGCTTAAATAAGTGAGGCAGTCACCTAATAGCCAGCAAGAACAAAGTAAATCAAAAAATAGGAACTATCCAAATTGGAATTATGTGCAGCAACTGCTATCGCAATTGCTACAAAGAGTCAGCAATCTATTGCTGCTCCATCTGAAATATATGCTTGGAGTGATTCGACTATTACACTGTGCTGGATAAAGAACGGTGCTAGTAAAGAAAAATTCGTAAGGCGTCGCATAGAGGATATCCTAAAAATCAAAGAAATAACATGGAACCATGTAAAATCTGAAGATAACCTGCAGACGTAGCTTCAAGGGGTATTTATTCCAAATAATTAAGGATTGTGAATTGTGGTGGAATGGGCCAAAGTGGCTCGGGAGGCAAAAAACAAATGGACTAACAAAATCAGATGATGCAAGGTTATGGTAAATTCCGTACTATTAAATACAGAGAGTAGTATTATGCAGGCTAATTGAAAAGTATTCCTGAATAAGCTGGCCAGAATTACGGCATATGTATTAAGATTTATTAGCATTAAAAAAAGAGATAAGGTGTACCATCATATCTAACGTCAATGAGCTTAAGAATGCTAAAAATTTTTATAATTAAACCCAACAAGCATATCATTTAGCAGAGAGATATCATGTCTTATGCAGAAGAAGCAAATTGACATGAAAGCAAAATTTTGAGTTTAAATCCATTTTGGATAACGATGGAATCTGCGCGTGGGGGGAAGATTACAAAATGCCAACATATGTTTGATACTAAACATCCTGTGATTTTAGATAATCACATTTAACAATGCTGTTAATTAAAGATGCTCATAAAGAAACCTTACACGGAGGAATTAACCTTATGAGGAGCCAAATTCAAGGAAATTTTGGATATTCGGTTTAAGAACGCCCTTAAAAATACCTGAGGGAATGGCGTTACTTGTGCCAGATACCGCAAGTAACTGCGGAGCAAATTATGGGTAACCTACCCAAAAACTGGGTACGGTGTCATCCGCCATTTCATAACAGGGGATTGATTTTGCCGGTCCATATCATATAAGATGCTCAAAAAACCGGGGACAAAAAACATTCAAAGGGTACATAGCAGTATTTGTGTGCTTGTCAACTTTAGAAGTTGTTAGTGACTTGACAACTGATGCCTTCCTAGCAGCATTTCGAAGATTTGTTGCAAGACGGGGTAAGTGCGCTAACATATACTCCGATAATGGGACGAATTTTGTGGGGAGCTAGGAGACTCGATGAAGAGCTCAAAAAGCAGTTCAAGATAATGTTCAATTGCTCCTATTCTAGAACGAGAACAGATAAGCTGCATTTTAGCCCCCGCAGGACTCAACTTCGGAGGTATTTGGAAAGCTGGAGTAAAATCAGTCAGTATCATTTAAAAAGAGTATAGGAGATAGTAACCTCACATATGAGGAACTGGCAACTTCATTGTGCCAGATAGAAGCCGTACTAAACTCAAGGCCGTTGTATACGACGGGTGAAGATATGGACAATAATGAGGTGTTAACTCCTGGTCATTTTTGATTGGAAGACCAACATTAGAAGCAGCTGAGTCCATATCAGAAGAAAAATTGGAAATTAGACAGATGGAAATTAATTCAGAAAATGAAAAAGGTTTCTGGTTGAAATGGAAAGACGAATATCTATATACTTCCAGCAAAGGAAAAGTGGCGACGAACCACAGAAATTTAGAGATGGACAGGTCGTACTGATTAAAGATGAGAATTGTCACCCAGCCAGTGGCCTCTAGGCAAGATTGAGGAAATTCACAAAGGCAGGGACGATAAAGTAAGATGGTAAAAGTCAAATGTTGGGGTAAAATCATCCGAAGACTTGAGGAGAACGATATCGAAAGGGTACGATCCGGTACGGATTCTGTAATCTTCCAAAGTAGAACGTAATGATGTTAGCAATGTTGGTGCTGCTTGTCAACTTTCGAATGCAGCAAGCATTAAAGATAATCGACCAAAAATTACGGTAAAAGAACTAACGCAACAGCCGCATTATACTTAGATCCAATATGTGAAGTGGAAGTAGTAGCATCCTCATGGGATCTGGTTATATACTATGACATGTCGGCCTATTTTGAAATGCTCAGTCAAGGTGACAGAATGATTCCCAAATTGAGGGATTTATGTCAAAAATTGTATAATTTCGAAGACCAGTGCCATTTTGTATTAAACAGCACAGTAAAACGAATTACGGAAATCGAAGAAATAATAGATTGTTCATGAATCAAAATAAGCCAAGAAGCAAACGAGCACCGTTTGAATTCATGGGTTCACTGTACCATATATTATTTGGCATCATGGATGCGGATGACAGGGTGCAGATGGAAGAAAACATGAGAAGTTTACTGACAAATCAGCAAAACTTGAAACATCTAGAAGAAAAGCAGACATCGATAGTAGACTCCACGGCAAACATTCTTAAGACAACTATAGATGAAATAAATGATAATTTTCATAACATGAACAACCGAATCGAAAATATGACAGAATTACTGAAAGAAAGCTATTACGTATATAGAGAATCCATCAGTTCTTCATGATTGTAAGGCAATTAAGTTCGGTGGTTGATGAATGTGAAAAAATTCAGACAGGAATTATAAATCTTTTAATAGACATTAACCATGGTAGGTTGAACCCTAATATTTTAAAACCAAGCCAAATGAAATTGGAACTAACAAAAATAAAGGACAAGTTGTCCGAAGCATTAGTACTACCAGGTAAAAGGACAGGTACTGAGTTAAAAGATATATATACTCTGTTGACGGCCAAGGGTATTTTCATAGATAGAAAAATAATTATAAATGCAAAAATACCACTGTTTGGTAGACATCCGTCTTTTCTTTATAAAGTTATTCCAGTGCCTGTACGATTGAATAATCATCAAATGGTAATGGTTCATATAGATAGTCAGTACTTAATATATAATTTTGAAATAGACGCGTATCATTTAATGTCTGAATCAGCTATGCAAAAATGTCGGAACTGGCAGTCGAACAAAAGAACATGTGAAGGAAGTTGGCCATGGAGTGGTGCCAATGATAATGCTTGTGAGCTGACACCTTTTAAACAGAATACAAAATCTAACTGCTTATACACAACGATTGATGAGACAAGATCTTACTGGGTAGAATTAGATAGCAGCAGTAGTTGGTTATTCAAGGTACCACCTAAAACTAAGGCCAGAGTCCAATGCGGTAACGAAGAGCCGGAGGTGCTAGACATACCAGAACAAGGAATTTTGAGTCTCAGATCAGGCTGCACAGCTAGGGCAGAAGATAAAATTCTAGTAGCTCATCATAGCGTTCAGTCAGAGTCGTACATAGCTATTAAAACTTCGCACGTAGGCGATATTAGTAACATAGCAAATATAGCATGGAATCCAGTAGAAGCAAACATGGTAAATCATTCAGCAGAATTAGAAACAATAGGAATAGGCCATCAAAGTGATAAAAACGTTTGAGCTAAAAAGGCTAATGTTTGCCGAAAGAACGGCTTCAACAATCTTAGCATAGGAAATAACGAAGATACTGATCAAAGTCACTGTTTTCCACCGATCGTTCCTATGGGAGCTATATGACATGTTACCCGATCCATATCGAAATTTGGCACAGTCATTAACAGATATATAAAACTAACAAATGTTTAATTTGAAAGCAATCGCGGCAAAGTAACGAAGTTATTGACAAAAG